>NC_090171.1:1002500-1155000 GCF_017916325.1 Leishmania martiniquensis
AGCCCTGTGATCTCGTGCGTGAGGCCGCGGCTCTGCTAGCAGCAGGCAAGAAGAGTAAGCGAAGCTCAGGGCATCTATGTGCGGATAGGACGTCTGTGAAGCTTCTCTCCGTACCTCTCTTCTTACACCAACTCTGCCCCATCTCGCCGTGCGCTGCGTGCAGAGGGCCACATAAAAGAAGAAGCGCCGTAACCCCGCGGGGAGACAGCCGAGGCAGCTGCGGTCGGCATCTCTCTCCCCCCTCTCCTTCCCCCTTCCTCCCCATCATCCTTGTCTAGAAACATCTTGTGCGCGGGGACGCTGCGCATAAGGCGCCACCCCGATGTCTGCTGCTGAGTCTGCTTCCCTTCCACACATCTCACTGTACGCCTCATCTCTCCATTTCTTTTGGTTTATCTTTCTCTCGTCGCCTGATCCGTTCCGGGTGACGCGGCTGCCCGACTCTTTTCCTATTGGGCGTGAGTACACCGTCCAGCTCGCAACGCTCCCCGACAAGCAGACGTCGTGTGCGCAGCGCTCACGCCCGCTATCACTCCCTCTTCGGAACGCCTATTCACGCATCAAAAAACACGCGCATACGCACGAGCCTGGAAGGTGTATGGCAGCAATGCTCAGTGAGAGGCAGTATCACCTGGTGGCCGTGGCCTTCAAGTCCATGGACCCCGACAATACCGGCTTCGTCCCCCTCAGCGAGGTCAAGAAGCGGTACTTCGCGCATGAGCACCCGCGTGTGAAGGAGGGTAGCATGGCACCATCCGCCGCACGCGACAAGCTGGACTACCACTTAGGCATCTGCGCTGCCGACCATGGAGGCAGCATTACCTTTGACGAATTCGTGTCGTACCACGAAAAGATTGCCGACGAGGCGTACGACGAGCAGGTCGGCGACATCGCCGCCTTCACCGAGAAAACGATCATGGGACTGTGGAGACTCGGCCATCTGCTTCTGCCCACCGGCGTGCGGCCCGCCTTTCCGGTCACGCAGCTGCCTACCGGGCTATACACGGCGACGCCCATGACGCTGATTTGGGTGGAGCGAAAGCAGGTGGCTGCGTCTCCGTCTTCAGGGCAGCAATCGCCCAGCAGCGGAGGCGCTGTGCACGCTGATGACCTTTTTGTGCTCCGCGGAATAAAAGACGTGGTCCGTCCCATCTTTGCCCGTGGTGACTTGCCAGACGAACTGCAGGGCCACTTTGCATACCCCGAAGAGCTAACCGGGATGGCCGTCGACTACGTGGCGCCACGTGTGTCGACTCGGCGATGTTACGACTTCACTTGGGAGTACGAGGAGGGCAAATACTGCGGCGTCGAAGGTATCATCTCCACCCGTGTCGATCTAGAGGCCCTGCCCGCTGCACTCCGGCAGTTTGTCTGCGAGCATGCCCAAGCGGTCTCACGCTCGACGGAATGGATTCCGACACGGCTTATGATGAACCCCATGTACAAGACGACGAGCGCCACCTACGGGTATGGGGTCCACGAGGAGTGCCGCAAGATTCACCACTGGAAGGTCAAATCGTTGGAGGGGAAGCAGTACGGTAACCAGTATCACGGTCTGTGTGGCAACTACTTTGCCAAGATGCGGGAGCCGCTGAAGGTCAGCACCGCCACGAGCATGAACATCTGAAGAAGAGTGCCGGTACTGAAACATGTGTAGCTGGGAAGCCCTGAAGGCTGATGTGCGAGTCCTACCAGCGTTCACCTCACCTCCCCCCACCCCCGCGCTTTCCCGCGCCGTTCCATGTCAAATTTTCTTTCAACGCGGGGCATGAGAAGGGGGAAAGGGCTGCGCCTTTTGCTGATTCGCTCGGCTTCTTATCCTCTCTGTCTCGGACTGCGCTTGCCTCCATTTCACCAACGGCCTCAGACGGCATTTGGCTCGCCACCGAGGGAAAGAGGGGTGGGGCATAGAGCGCCAAGCCGCTGGGATCCTCTCGGCGCACCGTCGTCGCTTCCTTCTCCGCTTGCTACCCTACCACCACCACCACCTCTCTCGGCACACGCACACACACGCGCGCACCGCTACTGCTCCATGTCTCTCTCACGCGCGCACGGAGGCGGTGCCTCCAGTTGCCATCGCGCGCTTCTTTTTCGTCTGTTGATTGATGTATTCAATGGGAAGCAACTTTGGCGAAGACGGCTGCTCGAAACGGAATGGGAAAAGGCGGGAGGACTTTCGCTGAGCCGCCATGGACTCCACCACTGCCCCTGCCCCTGCTCCCTCTCTCCCCCTTCCCCTGGGGGGGGACATGAGGCCGCAGGCGGTACCCGCGCCTGATGCTTTCGACCGCGGCTTCACCGCATGAAGTCGCCCGTTCCACCCATTCCCTCCCCTCCCCAATCTCTCACTACATCTGACCATCCACGCCTGTGTGCGCAACTCTTCTGCAGGCAGCGGCATCACAGAGGCACCGCTCTGCCGCCGGCCTGTGATGATGGAACACTCGCCTATGTTTTCTTCTCTCCAGAGCAATCCTCCGGGCCACAGCTGCCCTGCCTCTTCCCCCTCTGTCCTGCATGGGCGCCCTTCCTCCTCCCCCCACCAGTCCCCGCTGTAGCCTTTTCGTTTATGTGCAACCGAACCCCAGCGCTGCTCGATTGGACCGCAGGCTGTGATTCTGGTCCTTTTCGACGCTCCGGTGGTTCCCTCAGGGCTCGCGCAAAAGTCTTTTGGCAAGAGGCTCAGCTGGGGGCGGTCATCCCCCAGAAGCGGTGTGGAGAGGGCCGCCTTAGCCCTTCAGGCGCGTCCGCCCCAAAGCATGGCGCTGTTCACGTCCCTCGCTCCCCATATGCGCTCCACAGAGCGCTCTGCCATTGCGGGCTGCCTGCTCGCCTCCTTCCCCTCCCCCCCATGGCCACGAGATGAGTCGTTTCCGAATGTGGCGGCGTTCTTCATCCACCACGGACAAGGGTGGAGCCTGCCACACGGCAGCGGGGCTCTGTGACGCAGGCGGGAAGCGTGGGCACGCGCGCAAAAGCCCCCGCAACTCGGTCTCCAGCCGGCGGGGAGGTGCTCTTCCCCTCACGCTGCGCGCCCACTGCAGCTACCGCGCCACAGTGTGTTGTCCCTCATAGGTGTGGGTCAGGCGGCTCGTGCGCGGGTCGGCTTCCTGGCAAACCTTCTTCACGTCAGCGTTGGCCATGGAGTGAGCCTGGCCAGGTGGTGTCAGCGCGCCTGTCGCTCTCAGGGCCGTCCCAGAGTGCACTCGCTTCATTTCGCTGCGTTGGCGTTGCGGCAGTGGACGCAACGCCGCCCTTCTCTGTGGTAGCTCCGTGGCGCAGGGGGCCTGCGTCGTGCGCGTCCCTGGGCCGCGCCATCCGGGGGCGAGCCCCAGCCTCGTGGATCGCTGGGCTGTTTTGGTATATTCATGGCCCCACCGCGGGCATGGCGCAGAAGGACGGGTTCAGTGTGCCGCTCGATGCGGATCGCTGTGCATCTATTAACACAACCTTCGGCGCCCTCAGGTTGAGCGCAGAGAAGGCGGTACTGAAGGGTGCCCGCGAAGCCACCTCCGTGTGCCTTTGCTCGCAGAGAACCCGAAGGGCAGCAGAATGCATGCGCTCCCCAACCCCGTCACAGCTCTTCCCGAGCCCGTGTCCGCTTCTCCTCGAAGCGGGCGCAGGCGGCGTCCGTGAGGTTGCCGAGAACAGCTTCGAGGCAGGCGTGGTTGGCGGGGGCCCTCGCGGCGATGAATACACTCCCCGGGCGCCCTCACACGAAACACCCACGCGCAGCCGGTTTTTCGGGAGGAGCTCGTCGTCACTCAGCAGTAGGAAGCCTGGGGGACCTCTTCAGCGCGAGAGCCACACACCCGCCTGCAGAGCATCCCCCTGTGGCATGGCCCCCATAGAGTGACGGGGGAAGCGGAGGTATAGGGCGTTTGGAAGGATGGATGTGTGCGCGTTTGCGTTTGCTTCTGACGTGGCCAGCGCGCTTTGAGTGCGGGCGTCGGGCAGAGAGAGGACCGTGTGGAAGAGCGAGCGAGAGAGCGTCAGTTGTCAAACGTCGATGTTCCAGACGCTCTTCCTCCATCATAAGTCATCCTCCGCGCCGCCTCTGCTGCTGTGGTCGTGCCCCATTCTGGTCGTCGAGCTCAGCTATCAGCAATGGCACGGATGAATCGCACATCTGTGGGTTTTTCTCCACGTCTTCATCCGCGCTAACCCGCATACATTACGTGCTCTGCCCAAAATGGACGCAGAGCTCCCGGAAACGAGTGTCGCTAACGCCGTCTCCTCCCTCCCCCTCTCCCTCTTCCTCTCCATCCCTCTCTCTTTGGTAACGCGCACAATGAAATGCGCATAGTGTTCTTTCTTTCCCACTTGAAAAAACAGCGGCTGATTCCACGCAGGGGAACTGAAGCGGATGACAAGAAAAAAGATTCGGAGGTATCACGAAGGTGAACGTCTCTCTCTCTGTCGTCCCTGCAGATGCCTCGATGCATGTGCGAGGTAAGCTTTTCCTCCCAGAAGAGGAACGCTCGCGTGCGTATGCCTCTGGAAATGCGAGATTTCCTTCCTCGGGCAGCTCTGTCGCCCATTTTTTCAGGGTGAATCTTTCGTAGCATCATGGACATTACAGCTGCGCGTGCGTCGCTGTCCTCTCGACTCGGCACGCACGTTTTTCTTTGGAGTCCTCTCTGTGGGTACAATGTCATCTTCCGCCCTCCTCCCTCCCTCCCTCTCGCTCCCTCCGCTTCCTCAGATCGCCCACAAGTGCGACTGCGTTCGTGTTGTGTGTGTGTGTGTGGCATCAGGCTGCTACGTACCTGTTTGCTTCACGGTGTTCGGCTCACGCCTCTGCCCTCCCTCCCCACCCCTCACCCTCACATCTTACCTTCTCAAGGGCTGGGCTCGAGCTTCACCGTCGAAAGAGACGGCAGACAGTCCACTCTCTTGCTCCGGTTCTGTTTGCTGTGGGTGCTCTTACCTCTCGTTCTACCTTCCTGTCGCTCGCCAGTGCGGCTGCAGAAGTGTGTACTTCTCACCATCGCCATCATCAGAACGAACCGTTTGCGCTTCCCCATTGCGTTCGCACCCGTTGGCCCCTCGCCCCGTCCGCACGCTTTTTGTTTGGCTATTCCACACACTCTCGCGGATTCGGGCCGTTTTGGGTGATTTCTGTTTTTCTTCTCTCCCTCAGCCCTTTTCCCCTTTTCCTTGTTGTCTGTTCAACCGCTCCTCTCTCTCTGCTGCTCTGTAAAAACGCCTCTGCCGTGCCACCGTGCAGAACACATTGGTCGATAGCCTCGCTGTCTCAGCAATCCCACCACCACCACGGCTCTCCTTCCTCAGACTTTTGTTCTTCCCGTTCGTTCTCTCATTCTCATTGCTCGCCTCCACGTGCGCGGCTCGGCGTCTGTACCTCTACCTGCGTTTAAGTATACATGTGCGTGTGTGTGAGTGTGGGTGTGTGTGTGTGCCTTCCTCGTGCTCCAGATCTAGTTTTCAGGCCTCTCCACCGTCGCACCAACGCGCACGTACATATACGTCGCCCCCTCCCGCTTCGTTGCCTGGTGGCATGAGCGTATCCTTGCATGACTTAATCAGAGAATGGGAGGTGGTGAACGTGGACTTGTGGAGGGCCTCCCTCGAGTCGTACCGGCGCTATCCGTTCCAGGTGAACGGCTGTAGCAGTCCAACTGACAGCGATTGCACAGCGGAGGGCCCGTCTTTCACCTCCTCTCCACTCTCCAGCACAGAGACGTACGCGCGGGTTTACAGCCTTCTTTCGCGCGTGCGCCACGTTGCAGAGGATGCCCGCTACAACTCCTTCCATATTGCACAGCATCTCCTGTGGATCACCATGGTCGCATGGGCGAATCAGTTGGCGAAGGCGTCCAGAGGCCTCATTCTGCTTCCGAGAGGAATGCAACAGTACGAAGGGCCGTCGCCATCGCCCGCGACGCGCGGCGGCGGCGCACAGAGCCGAGGCCACTGCAACGATATGGCTGACGAGTCCGCGCCTTCGGCATCCAGCCTGGCGCAGCGGACATCGTTCCCATGTGCGCTTCTTCCACACCTAGAGTTTTGGGACCCAAATGTGTTGGGGGAGACGAAAGGCACACCATCGCGCGAGCCAGGCAAGCTTTGCTGCGCGTCTCCCCACCGCACTCCGAACTTGCCCGAAGTGTGGAGCAACGCCGTGCGGCGCATCTTCGCACTGTGGTGCGCCACGCAAACAACAGGACCTGGTGCAGAGGCGGCACAGCCATGCGATACGCAAAGCGCTTGCGGTACTGCTGCTCCTGCTGCGATACAGTACGCACATGCGTGGGTTATTGTAGCGCAGCACTACCACCGCTTCAAATCGCTGCTCTCTCTCTTCTTTCTGCGCTATGACGCTCTGCTCGAGGACGCAGAAGAGCAACTGCAGCGGCGAGGCCGTCAACAACAGCAGCAGTGCCGCCACTGCAGCGACTTTCGCGAAGGACAAGTGCAGTGCGCTAGGTCCAGCTCGCCACGGCCAACGTCGCTTCCGTTGCGTCGACGCGGCGATCCTTCACAGGCGCTATCCTTCCGCGACACTGCTTCAGCAGCCCCATGCACAGAGGAAGAGGGCGCTCTTCACACCAAGAAGCTTGCGCACATGTCGCCGCGTCCACCCTCCTCCATTCCCAGCACCGCTGCTCTTCTCGGGCATCTCATGCAAATCATTGCGAACGAGAACCTTTCGAGAATCCACGAAGTGACCGGTGGAGCCCTTCTCTTTCTCTTGCTGCCTCGCGTTTACCGTGCTCGCCTGCGACGCCAGTGCATGGTAAACGTCGGCGACGCGGACAGCCACTCCCATTGGCTCTATTCCGCACCGCCACACGAGAGCGCCCGGGCGGGGAAAGCGGATACGTCAACGGAGACGCCGCGGGCACTCACACCGACGCAGCCGCTCTCCGGCTTGCCTGATGGACACTGCAGTGGGCACGACGACGACGACGACGAAGGCGAGGACGACGATCACGTCTTCTGGTCATCGCCACCCTCGCCACTACTCTCCTACAATGCCGTGTCTGGCAACCGCAACAGCAGCCGTACACCTGCGCCAGCTGACATGGCAAGTACACCGCGTACTGCCCCTCGGGTCGGAGGACGGGCGCAGCAAGAGGAATATGTTATGCGCAATGTGTTTAAGGTTCTTCTCATGATCGAGGACTGCCGTGTGCATGCTCTTCAGCGTTGGCTTGTCGAGGATGGCAAGCGTGTGGCCTCCTTCTACGGCTCTCAGCTTGCCGCGAACCTTTTTTATGATACCGAGACGCCGCAAGCCGCATTGGTGAGCGATTCTTCGTCCTGCGGCCCCTCCGTTACGACCGTCACCACTACACGCACCCTCGCCGATGCGAATCGAGTGCTTCGTGAAACCCTGCAAGCCTATGTGCGTCTTCGAGCCAAGCTGCTCTTTCTGAATGCCGGCACAACCCACTTTCTAGACGCCCTGACCCCGTGGGGGCGGACGCGCATGCTGGAGAGCCTCAACGCTTTCCTCTGCGGCTTTAACGGTGTGATGGTGCCCTCCCCTTTGCCTTCGGGTGGCGAGGTGCCTGGTAGAAGCACTGCTGCACTGCCCAGTGGAGAGCGAAACCAGGAAGCAGCGTCGCTGAATGACGAGTGTGACGATTCACTTCACTTCACCCCAGCGAACGCTGCTGTTGCCGACTTTGCTCAGCGGTGGGGAGTGCCACTCTGGGTGGCTATGTGCGATGATACGCAGCAGCGCATGGAGGCACTGAAGCAAGAGCAGGAAAAGCGCGCCAAGCGACCAAAGGACCGCGTGGCCCCAGCCGAGTATGAGTGCGGGCACACCATGCAGCCCTCTAAGCAGCAGGAACACGCGATGGAGGGGTGCCCAAGCGGGGAAACGGGTGAGAATGCCCGCTGGAGTAGCGGCCCCGGCGACACGGGCGCACCATCGGCCCCCTTCTCACCCTCCCCTACCGCCGCAGCCCGCAGTGCCGACGATGGCGGGCGTGACGGCAAAGCCGACACGCGCGACCGTCACTCTGTCACCTCCACTGAGCTGGAGGATGCCGTATCGCGCACGGCCAGTGTCGTGTGGCTGCCGAGGTCGCCAACCGTTGCCAACAGCGGTGAGGGCAGTAGCGGTGGCGATGGCGTCCGCCGCCATGGCGGTACCGTGGAGGCGGGTCGACCTTTCACTCGCCGCCGCGGCAGAGGACTGGACCTGAAGCGCCTCCTGCGTCAACAGCAGCAGCGCCGCGCGCGCCTCGGTCACGTAAAGCTCCTGGAGAGAGGGGTAACAGCAAGTAGAATTGGTGCCCTAGTTACTGGCAGCGAGGAGGGCGGCGGCGGCGACGCAGTCGGGAGCCTCTACACAGGGGAGACGGCATCGGCGGGCGATGACGGCTCGGTATTCGCAGCCAGCGCGGAGGCCGCAACCGATGGCGGGAGCGCGGCCCAACTGCTCCGCAACACTAATGCGACTGCGACGGGGTTGGGACAGCGTGGTGATGGTCAAGGCCTTGCTATATCTGCCAGATTTCCCGCGAAGCGCTTCTCTCGCTCTTCACAGCTGCACCAGGTCGCCACCTTGCCAGATGAAGGCTTCCCGTCTCTTCTCTACCTGATGCCGCGCCGTAGCCGCTTTACAATCCAGGACAGGGCAGCAGCGACTGTGCAGCAGAAGCTTCTCACGTGCTTTAGCACCAACGTGCAAGCCTACCTTACCGACTACCTGACGGAGTTCGAAACGGCCGCGGCAGATCATCGCGCAGCATTCGCCTCGCAGAAAAAAAAACGGAAAAGGGCGGCGCAAGTGATGGCGGCCGGAGGAAATGCGGGCGCCAGCACTGGCGGTGGCCTGCCCATCGGCATCGTCGCACCACTGCCCCAGCCTGTCCTCGCCCGCATGGCCTTCCTTTTGGAGATGACGTATGCGGCCTTGCAGGGGTGCGGCGGTCGCGGCGACCACAGCGAAGATCATAACGGCAATCGCAGTGGTGGGAGCCCGCGTCCACTGATGGAGACAGGCCTCACCGCCACTGGGCAGGAGCTCGGCGCCGCCGCTCTCGACCAATGCAGCGGCGAGTTTGGCAGTTTCGTGCCCACAACACTTTCCATGCCAGCGTCGCCGGCCCTCCTTGCCATTGCCGCCGTCCGGAAAGGTTTTCAGGGCTTCCTCACGTCCGTGGAAAAGCGTGCCGCACTGGCGCTGGCGAAGGCGCTCTACGACCACGTGCAGCAGGGCGCGGCCCAGCAGTCGCCCGCAGCCCAGCTGGATGCTGTGGATACCCTGCTGAATATGGCGTCGCTGCTCAACTCGAAGGACATGTTCGTGTTGCTGCTGAAGGGCTACCTTGCACCGCAAGTGCTGATGTGCCGATCGCAGTCG
Source organism: Leishmania martiniquensis (assembly GCF_017916325.1). Lineage (NCBI taxonomy): Eukaryota > Euglenozoa > Kinetoplastea > Trypanosomatida > Trypanosomatidae > Leishmania > Leishmania martiniquensis. Next base: position 1,011,847 of record NC_090171.1, read on the forward strand.
GAGCTTGTGGTAGCGTCGCAAGTGGTGAGTCGCATGGGCTACCGCCTTGGCGCGGCAGTGGCGGCACCCTGTCTCGCGCTGCTAAGGGACCTGCAGCTGGCCATGCCCGACCCTCGCAGCGAGGCAAAATTATCGCCTCCTCCTGGCAGGAACGCAGACTTTGCAGAAGGCGGGGAAGCGAACGCTGCATATGAGAGCTTCAGCGCGAGGGGCAGAAGAGCCGACTACGGCGCGTTTAGAGGCACGACCACGGAATGTGCCCAGCTCGCGGCAACGCAAGACGCAGAGGCGCTGGCCTCCGTCCGACCTCTGCACCACGGCGCCTTCGGTCTCATTCACCGCCTCCGCGTTCTTTGTCAAGCCTGGTGGCAACCGCACACAGCCGTGTTGCTCTCCTCCCGGCGGCTGTGCCAACTGTGGGAGCGGCACCAGTTGCTAGACGATCGCATCGTCGACGCGGTGCTGAGCGTTGAGTGGCAGTATCAGGGGCACTCTGAGCCCTATATCGGCTACGGAGAACTGGCCAAGCTGAGGGAAAGCGAGCACAGCAGTCACTCGCCTCCGTCGCGCAACGGTGGTTGGGGGCCGAAGAGCAGCCGAGGCAGTCTGAGTGACGCCGCCGAGGGTGCTCATTCGCAACGCGGCAGCGGGGGCCAGCTCACCGGATCCCTCTATGCTGGGACACAGCTGCGCGCTGTGACGGCGGCCGCGGTCGTGCGTGGCTTCTCCTCGGCGCTCGGCAATGCGGTGCGTCGCACCGGTCGTCAGGCCGGTGACTTTGGCTACCACGACTCCGACAATGAATCCGAAGACTACAGGGAAGCCTATGGCGGATTCCTGACGCGGAGCACACTGCAGCAGGACGGCAGTGCGTACGCGCCGTCGAGCTCATCTTACAGGGGCAGTAACCTCTCCTCTGTTGGCAGCCCCGGTGCAGGAGGCGAGCGCTGGGGGACTTCGGACGGAAGACAGAGCACCACTGCCGACGACCGTGCCTCAACCGCCGTGCCGGCGGACGGGCAGCTGGAGCGGCGGCGACTTCGCTGGCCGCTGGGAAGTGGCTGGCTGACCTTCTACCTCTTCTCGAGGGAAGGGTCCGTCGTGAATGACAGCGTCTCTCACGCCGTGCAGATTCTCGGGCCCCCGATCACGCTGCTGGTGTGCCAAATGCTCGACCGCACGAGCGCGCAGCCGTACACCTTTGACGCGCTACACAGGGCACTTCCAGTGCAGGTACCAAGGCCACTGCTTGCCCACCTCCTGCACGAGCTTGTCAAAGCCAACGTCGTCGTGCGCGCCGTGGCTGCGGGTACTCGGCAGCTGACATATCAACTTCGCAGCGATACGCGTGAGGTTCGCCAGCGCAAGGTCTTCGTTGACGTTCGCACCGCCGCTCAGCAGCAGTGTGTGGCGCAAGCAATGACCATGACGAGCGCAGACGCCGCCGACGATCAAGACGACAGTCCGGAGAGAGAGAGGGCTCGTGAGCCTGCCTCTCCGGCGAATTCAACGGAAGCCGCCACTTCTTTTCCCAAGCCATCACCGGATCCGGTGCAGCAGTGGCACATGAACGTATCCGCAAAGAGGAAAGCGGCTCCGAGCGCACTGGTCCCTGAATCATCGCCGCTGACGTACGCAGCCGACCGCGCACACAAGGTAAAGGTGTGCATCGTGCGTGTCATGAAGGCTGAGCGTGTTCTCTCGCATCGAGAGCTGATGGAGCGCGTCGTGCTCGCACTGGGGGATCAGTTCGAGGTCACACCAGGTCAGTTTAAGCGCTGCGTCGCAAATCTCATCGAGAAGGAGCTTCTGCAACGCGGGGAGCGGGGGGAGTACATGTTCGTGTCGTGATCGGTGTGGAGTTGGCAAGCTGTCGTGTCTGCCTCCGCATGGATGCACGAGGAGGAAGCATGTCATGTATCGGGGCGTGCAAGCGCTATCTCATTTCTGTAGACCTCCTCGAAGGAAGCGGCACGAATTCCTTTTTGTCAACGAGGGGGGTGGCCGATCGAGAGAAAGAGAGCACCTACAAAGGCACGCTTGACGTGCCGCAGCAGCGTAAAGAGGTCCTTGGTCTGCCCTCTAGTCACGCACACTGCAGAGCGCCGCACTCACGTTATTGCGTTACGGCAAGGAGACCCTTCCCGTGCCCTGCACTGTGCGCGTGGTGAAGAAGCGTTCGCATCTGTGTTCCCTTGGGCGTTTGTAAGGTTTTATGGCCCTGTCTTGTCCGCCACCCCGTCGTCTTCCAGTCTCGCTCCCCGTATCCGCACTCCTCCCCGCGCGCTGCGCCACGTCACCTCTCTCTTTCGCTTCTTTGCCGCACGGCTTTCATCGCCTCCCATCTCTAGAGCAAACGCGCACGTATACACACAACGGAAAGCACGACCGCAACGGCACTCAAGCAGTGGCAAGAGGTTACTTTTTTTTTGTATTGCTTACTTCTTTCGCTTTGCGCCCGCTTGATCACACACACACACACAGTGAGAGAAAGAGAGAACGAGTATAGGGACAAGCCTTCTCGCGTACAGCATGCCGCCAACACCGCTGAAGAGCTACATGGACGAGGTGTCTAGCTACATGGACGCCTTCACGTCTGCAGTGGGCAAGCCGCAACAGCTCAAAATTATCGGCGATTGCGCATACTGGGCGCAAGGCAAGCAGCAGGAGCTGTACTCGGCGCCGATCGGCGGCTCCGGCACCGCCGAGGCGGTTCGTGTTATTGCGTCGGAGCAGCAAGAAGCTGGAAAAGAGCTCACCAAGGAAGAGGAGATGCTGCGCGAGCGGACGCGCAGCCAAACAACGGGCATCAGGAGTTTTCACGTTCGTCGCGACGATGGCGCCATCTTTTACACGAGCGGCGTTGACGTGTATGTCTACTACCAGCGAGGGTCCCGCGCTGGCAAGACCCCTCTGAAGCTCTTCGACTACATGAGTGAGGAGGATAAGGCTCACTTCAAGGCGATGGGCGGCAAGCCGAACATCTTTGTACAGGCCATCGAGTCTTTTGACGATTCAAGCACGAGCGACCAAACTGTCATGACATTCGTCAACAACAACAATGTGTACAAGGCAACCCTGACAGAGAGCCCCGCGAGCGAGGAGGCGCCGTTAACCGTCGCCGTCGAGCAAATAACGCACATCGGGGACGACCTGCACCAGTGCGGCGTGGCAGATTACATAATTCAGGAAGAGTTCTCGCGGTACACAGGGCACTGCGCGACAGAGCGGTACGTTCTTTTCTCCTACACTGACCTCACCCACATGCGCTCGGTCGCTCTACTCAACACTTTGGGGTCTCCTGACGTGCCAGCGGTGGAGCCAGCGGCTCTGTCGTGCGTGGCGGAGACAGAGGAAATGCCCTACTCCCGCGTCGGTGATCCGAACGCGCGCACAATACTGGTCGTGTACGACAGCGTCACAAAAGAGATGCGCCTGCTTCCCAACCACGCCCTTCAGAGGGTTGCGCCGTGGACAGAGTATATTCTTCGCTTTGGCTTCAAAGATGCCGACTCGCTCTACGTTTCGGTCGTGAGCCGCGCGCAGGAGGACTATGCGGTGATGAGTTGCCCCATCGCGTCACTGCCCGTTATCGCGAAAGAGGAAGATCTGCGAGCCCTCTACAGTGACAAGGGCGTCGAAGCCACGGCAAGCATTTTTGGCGATGCCGCCGTGCCGGAGTTGCGTGTGGAATGGCAGCAGCACATCGACTTCGCATGGGTGGAGTGCCCGCCCAGGGCGCCGATTCACTACGGCAAGGTGTACGACGTGCTATGCCGCCACGCAGCAGAGACAGAGACGGCGCACTACCACCTCTACGCCCGTTGCGCCGGCGCCTGTGATCTAGAGGCGTGGAAGCCGCTGACGGCGGGCGCGTGGAACGTGTGCGCAGGCCTGCAGCAGGTTTGTGAGGACCGTGTGTTCTTCCTGGCGAACGCCGAAGGACGCCTAAAACGCACGCTGTACTTCGTGCCGCTGTCGCTAGAGAGCGCTCCGTACACCACCGACGCACTGACGCGCCTCACCCCTTTGGACGAGCACGTCTACAGCTACTGTACCAAGGGCGATCACCTTCTCTACGTCTCGAGCACCGCAGCTACACCGCCGAAGCTCTACGCGTGCCGCGTCTCATCGCCGCAGCAAAGAGCTGAGGTGACCGTCCCGTCGTGGATCGCCAGAGCGCCGGGTGCCGATGCCGCAGCAGCGGTAGATTCTGCCCAGTCATTTGCCGGTTTGCCCGTCGTGACTCCGCACATTGTGACCGTGACGAGCCGTCGTGGAGCGCCACTGAGTGCAGCGGTGTTCATCTCGCCTAGGGTGCCACAGAACGCACCTGGGCCACTAGCCCTGCTCGTATACGGTGGGCCACACGCGCAGCTCGTCTTCGAGAACGACTACGAAGTTCGCTGTAAGGCGCCCGTGCAGGTGCTGCTGCGGCACGGCATCTCCGTCGCCGTTACAGACAACCAAATGAGCAACGCCAACGGGCTGCGCCACCTGAGCATCTGCAAGAGGAACTTCGGCAGCTTTGAGACAAGCGACTATGTCGATGTGGTGCGGTACCTGTGCCACGCACCATCGTCTAACAGTGGTCTCCCCTGCAGTTTCGCCGTCGACCCGAAGCGCGTGGCAATCTTCGGCTGGTCCTACGGCGGCTATGCGACCCTCCTCGCCATGTGCCAGGCGCCGGATGTCTTTCAAATCGGCTTCGCAGGCGCGCCAGTGGGCGACTGGAAGCTATACGACACGGGTTACACGGAGCGCTACATGGGGACTCTCTACGAGGAGGACAGCAATTCAGGCAGCGACGCACCGCGAAAGCGGAACGAAGCGTACATGACGTCGACCATAGGTGCCCACGCCGGCAGCTTTCCTGACGAGTGCCATCGCCTTTACATCGCACACGGGCTCCTCGACGAAAACGTACACTTTGACCACAGCTGCCACGTGGTGAAGGCACTTGTCGACCACGCCAAGCCGTACAGCATGCTTGTGTACCCTGGAGAGCGCCACGGCCTTCGTCAGAACCGCCAGTCACGCCTGCATTACGATGCACTGCTCATCAAGACACTAGCAGAACAGCTCTAGCGCAGAGTTCTCGATGCAGATGGGAACGCAATAGGGCGGAATCGTTTCTCTGCTCAAGTTGCCGCCTTTGTGCTTCTCCCTTTCTTTTTTTATTACTATCACTGCTCTTCTGACGGCAGGCCAGCGTCACGGAGATCTTTACTTCGGCGCGCTTGCATGCGCATGATTGGGTACGCGTTGGTGTGCCTGTGTGCGCATGTGTGTGCGAAGCAGTGTAGTGCAGTGCCGTCTCCTCACCTCGACCTCCTCTGCTTCCGAAAGCCTCCTTTCTCTTTTGATTCTCGGCTACTTGACGCCTCAGGCACTTCTCTACAGCGTCGCGCGCGCTCCCCTCACCCTCTGTCACCCGCGATATCGGTCGTTTCGTCCCATGAAGGATTGCTGGCACCCTGATGGCGAGGGACGCCTAGCCAAGGAATGGAGTCACAGCAGCCCAGTGATCAAATTTTTTTACTTGCCAGAGCAGCCATCCCCTCCACATTACTACGGACGCTGAGCAACTTCTGCCAGTGGCATAGGGTTACGCAACCACCACATTAGGGGGCGTTCAGAGTACCTTAGCCCTTCTGATGTCGGCGGGCGACTTTTCGATTGTGCGGCGGCGAGGTGATATGTGATAGAGAAAACGACCGCACCACTGACATGCTAGGCACCGTACCGGCATGGCACGAGCACATCCCACACGGCATTCACCACCGGCCGATGTGAGAACCGTGAGGCAAGGTGAAAGGGGTAAAGGGCGCACCACGCGGGGATCCGCTTGATGAGAAAGGTTGGAAAGAGTGCATGGAATGCTGTGTGTGTATGTGTGTAGGGGGAGGGGCAAAGTTCAAGAGAGGGGCTGTGCTCCGAAAGCTCAGTCGGCGTGTTGCTGCCGCACGAGTCTATTCGGCTCATCCGCTCCACTCCATGAAGTCTGCGTTGCAAGTCAAAGTACTGTCGCAGAGCTCCTTTTGCATGACAGACTGGGCGCGTGAAGCACACGAAAAACAAATCGACGAAGCATCGCTTAGAGCATTGAGGGCATGACAGAACCTCTCCGAGGAGCCTCTTAGGGAGTCCTCGAGCGTACATCTTCCCCTTCCTTCACCCTCTCTCTCGGAAGGTGAACTTGAACTGGCACATGCAAATATAAGGCGGCAGCAGGGCTTCCGGAGTCTCGCTCTAGTGCACCCGCACCCACCCCAAGCAGTACCCCGACACTACAGCCCCCATCCCCCTCTCGGAGTCAACTGCGCACTTATCAGATGCATGCAATGCCCGAAGCCCCTTCCTCCCCGTCCTTCTCCCTTGCCTTGCCGGCTCCTTACCGGCCAAGAAGACGGCACGGGCTGCATTGCTGTGCGCTGAAGGGCAACTAAGGTGGAAGAGAGCAGCGCCGTGTACTGAAGCCATAGCTGAGAAGCAGGGAGCTTGGATGTACACGCTGCTGGCGCTCTTCCTTACTCTCTGCCCCCTCCCTCGGACGCGCACCTCTGGGCCTCTTCGCTGCCAGTGTCACAGTGCACGCATCGTGTCTCCGGGAGCGCATCCTGCGGCGCTCTCACGCTCTTGAGAATGTGTTCGTGAAGACCCTCTCTGCCAGAAGTATCTGTCGCGCCGCCGACATCGTGTGTGCGCCTGCGTCCCGCTTGTGTGGTTGTGAGACGATGAGAGAAAGAGAGAAGTGATGATCCCATGGGGGTCCGATGCGCGCCTCCAGTCTCCCTCCCCCCGCGTGCGCGCATGGCGGAGAGAGCAACGGACGGTGCCGAGCCGCCCACAGCGCCACTGGCCCCACACACCGAGGCTTCCCCTCCGAGCCGACCCTTTCTTGGGAAGGCGCGAGCAGTCGCACAGTCCACGCACGCGGGCGGGCACAGACACACACATGCGCGCGCTCATCACTGCGCCCACAAGCGCCCACGCCGCCATGGGCCAGCATCAGCAGCGCCCGCCCAGGCACGCACATACGTACACCACCGCCACCACCGCGGCGGGCGACGCCGAGGGGCCCACAAGCAAACCCGTTGTCCCCCTTCCCTGTCGCCCCGCAGCCGCACTCGATACGCTCCGTGCCCGCACCTGAACAGGCGCGCCGGAGCGCAGCCGCGCACACGACCGACTGCTCCACTGGGGCGCCGCGCTTGCACGCGAGATGCGTGTAGCGTGGGTCCCGAGCCAAAGTCCCTCGCCCATACAATGCGCTGCACGCACGCTCGCACACCGGTGCGGGAGTGGGTGGCGTAGGCAGCAAGTGCCGGGTGCCAGGGGCAACCCTAAGACAGCTTACACGCGTCACGAGGCACCGTCGTACACACCCGCTGCTCGCGTGTCGGGCAGCGGGGCCACCGGCTGCCGCGGTACGGCACCCCTCAGCGGAGGGCTGGGCGCCTGCATCTCCGCGCTGGCACTCGTGCCGGTGTGCGGGTGATCCCGCGGCAGAAGCTATCGGCGCACACGGCGCGGCGCAGGCAGCACCTCTCGTGCTGCTATGAGCTGTGCAGCGAGCGCCATGACGGGCGGCGCACCCGCCGTTGCATCCACCCCTGCGCCGTGCGCGCCCCTTGAGGGCGTCTGCGTGCGCGGCGGGATGCGAATGGAGCGCGCACCTGCGCGTCCCGCGGCGGGGCCCGTGCCACGCGGCACGGGCGTACTGCGCCAGTCTCCCCACCCGGTGGTTTCTACGCAACGTTGGGCAACACACGCGCGGCAGAGAGGAGTGGGGCACGCGCCCCCATCCTCCCCGCCTGTCGCATAACACCGTACAGTCATGAGCAGCTGGCGGGCGGCAGGTCGCCGCGGCGACCGCCACGCCACGCAGAAGAGGGCTTATAGCACACAGACACACACATCCCGTCACGACGACGCGGCGGTGCGCGCTGCCGCAGCCGCCACGCCACGCGTGTGGTGTGCAGTGTTCCGTGTGCGCTGTGCCGTGCCATATGTGGCGGGCGCTACTGCGGCGTGTGGTGTGTACGTGGGCCACCTGTGCTCCGCGCGGTGACCGTGTGCATGAGCATCTGTGCGCCAGCGCCGTGCTGGAGCGTGCCACTCCCGTGTGTGGCGCCGTGGCTGCGCGCGCGCGCCTGCTCCGCGGGCCCGCGTGTGCGGCAGCAATGCCTGTGCGGCGGCGTCCAATCCCGAAGCACCGCGAGGCGCCTTGGACAATCCTCCACACCCTGCGTGCCAACGCAGCTGATCTCTCGCGATATGTTGCCCCTTCCTCTTTATCTGTTTGTCCTCTGCTTTCACGAAGCCGCGAACGTTACCAATGGTGCACAAGCTGTCTTGGAGTGGGGATGAGTCCGGTGCGAATCCATCCCAGCCATGATGCGTTGCTGTAACCCACGGCGCTGTCGTGTTCCGCTCCTCTGCTCCCTTAGCCTTTGCCCCCTCCCCCTCTGTCTTCCCCCTTCACGCTCTGCTGCCGCTGCTTCTCGGGGTGGTGCCTTTGGTGTGCGCTGCCTTTGCTGAGGCTTTTGTTTCCGCTTTCTTTCTCCTCGCAGTGTACGTCAGCCCCGATACAGCAGGTGCCGTCTCTTTATCCCCTCCCTGCCATTCTGCGTGCGTTTGTACCGGTAATGGTGGCGCGGCATGGCAAGAGAAAGGATGTTGTGTGCCGGGCAAGCGTGTACGCGGCCACAGTCGTCTCACCAGTCGCGTGTGCGGGTGTCCCGTTGTTGCTGTTGCCGGACCGCCCCGTGGCGCTGGTAGGGGGCGCTGATGATGTTGTTGCATGGTTGTACTAAGCTCTTTGTGTTGATGGGGCGCCATCCTCGAGCTGCATTCGCCTTTCCCCTCCCCTCTCGGAGTCAACTGCGCACTTATCAGATGCATGCAATGCCCGAAGCCCCTTCCTCCCCGTCCTTCTCCCTTGCCTTGCCGGCTCCTTACCGGCCAAGAAGACGGCACGGGCTGCATTGCTGTGCGCTGAAGGGCAACTAAGGTGGAAGAGAGCAGCGCCGTGTACTGAAGCCATAGCTGAGAAGCAGGGAGCTTGGATGTACACGCTGCTGGCGCTCTTCCTTACTCTCTGCCCCCTCCCTCGGACGCGCACCTCTGGGCCTCTTCGCTGCCAGTGTCACAGTGCACGCATCGTGTCTCCGGGAGCGCATCCTGCGGCGCTCTCACGCTCTTGAGAATGTGTTCGTGAAGACCCTCTCTGCCAGAAGTATCTGTCGCGCCGCCGACATCGTGTGTGCGCCTGCGTCCCGCTTGTGTGGTTGTGAGACGATGAGAGAAAGAGAGAAGTGATGATCCCATGGGGGTCCGATGCGCGCCTCCAGTCTCCCCTCCCCCCCCGCGTGCGCGCATGGCGGAGAGAGCAACGGACGGTGCCGAGCCGCCCACAGCGCCACTGGCCCCACACACCGAGGCTTCCCCTCCGAGCCGACCCTTTCTTGGGAAGGCGCGAGCAGTCGCACAGTCCACGCACGCGGGCGGGCACAGACACACACATGCGCGCGCTCATCACTGCGCCCACAAGCGCCCACGCCGCCATGGGCCAGCATCAGCAGCGCCCGCCCAGGCACGCACATACGTACACCACCGCCACCACCGCGGCGGGCGACGCCGAGGGGCCCACAAGCAAACCCGTTGTCCCCCTTCCCTGTCGCCCCGCAGCCGCACTCGATACGCTCCGTGCCCGCACCTGAACAGGCGCGCCGGAGCGCAGCCGCGCACACGACCGACTGCTCCACTGGGGCGCCGCGCTTGCACGCGAGATGCGTGTAGCGTGGGTCCCGAGCCAAAGTCCCTCGCCCATACAATGCGCTGCACGCACGCTCGCACACCGGTGCGGGAGTGGGTGGCGTAGGCAGCAAGTGCCGGGTGCCAGGGGCAACCCTAAGACAGCTTACACGCGTCACGAGGCACCGTCGTACACACCCGCTGCTCGCGTGTCGGGCAGCGGGGCCACCGGCTGCCGCGGTACGGCACCCCTCAGCGGAGGGCTGGGCGCCTGCATCTCCGCGCTGGCACTCGTGCCGGTGTGCGGGTGATCCCGCGGCAGAAGCTATCGGCGCACACGGCGCGGCGCAGGCAGCACCTCTCGTGCTGCTATGAGCTGTGCAGCGAGCGCCATGACGGGCGGCGCACCCGCCGTTGCATCCACCCCTGCGCCGTGCGCGCCCCTTGAGGGCGTCTGCGTGCGCGGCGGGATGCGAATGGAGCGCGCACCTGCGCGTCCCGCGGCGGGGCCCGTGCCACGCGGCACGGGCGTACTGCGCCAGTCTCCCCACCCGGTGGTTTCTACGCAACGTTGGGCAACACACGCGCGGCAGAGAGGAGTGGGGCACGCGCCCCCATCCTCCCCGCCTGTCGCATAACACCGTACAGTCATGAGCAGCTGGCGGGCGGCAGGTCGCCGCGGCGACCGCCACGCCACGCAGAAGAGGGCTTATAGCACACAGACACACACATCCCGTCACGACGACGCGGCGGTGCGCGCTGCCGCAGCCGCCACGCCACGCGTGTGGTGTGCAGTGTTCCGTGTGCGCTGTGCCGTGCCATATGTGGCGGGCGCTACTGCGGCGTGTGGTGTGTACGTGGGCCACATGTGCTCCGCGCGGTGACCGTGTGCATGAGCATCTGTGCGCCAGCGCCGTGCTGGAGCGTGCCACTCCCGTGTGTGGCGCCGTGGCTGCGCGCGCGCGCCTGCTCCGCGGGCCCGCGTGTGCGGCAGCAATGCCTGTGCGGCGGCGTCCAATCCCGAAGCACCGCGAGGCGCCTTGGACAATCCTCCACACCCTGCGTGCCAACGCAGCTGATCTCTCGCGATATGTTGCCCCTTCCTCTTTATCTGTTTGTCCTCTGCTTTCACGAAGCCGCGAACGTTACCAATGGTGCACAAGCTGTCTTGGAGTGGGGATGAGTCCGGTGCGAATCCATCCCAGCCATGATGCGTTGCTGTAACCCACGGCGCTGTCGTGTTCCGCTCCTCTGCTCCCTTAGCCTTTGCCCCCTCCCCCTCTGTCTTCCCCCTTCACGCTCTGCTGCCGCTGCTTCTCGGGGTGGTGCCTTTGGTGTGCGCTGCCTTTGCTGAGGCTTTTGTTTCCGCTTTCTTTCTCCTCGCAGTGTACGTCAGCCCCGATACAGCAGGTGCCGTCTCTTTATCCCCTCCCTGCCATTCTGCGTGCGTTTGTACCGGTAATGGTGGCGCGGCATGGCAAGAGAAAGGATGTTGTGTGCCGGGCAAGCGTGTACGCGGCCACAGTCGTCTCACCAGTCGCGTGTGCGGGTGTCCCGTTGTTGCTGTTGCCGGACCGCCCCGTGGCGCTGGTAGGGGGCGCTGATGATGTTGTTGCATGGTTGTACTAAGCTCTTTGTGTTGATGGGGCGCCATCCTCGAGCTGCATTCGCCTTTCCCCTCCCCCTCTCGGAGTCAACTGCGCACTTATCAGATGCATGCAATGCCCGAAGCCCCTTCCTCCCCGTCCTTCTCCCTTGCCTTGCCGGCTCCTTACCGGCCAAGAAGACGGCACGGGCTGCATTGCTGTGCGCTGAAGGGCAACTAAGGTGGAAGAGAGCAGCGCCGTGTACTGAAGCCATAGCTGAGAAGCAGGGAGCTTGGATGTACACGCTGCTGGCGCTCTTCCTTACTCTCTGCCCCCTCCCTCGGACGCGCACCTCTGGGCCTCTTCGCTGCCAGTGTCACAGTGCACGCATCGTGTCTCCGGGAGCGCATCCTGCGGCGCTCTCACGCTCTTGAGAATGTGTTCGTGAAGACCCTCTCTGCCAGAAGTATCTGTCGCGCCGCCGACATCGTGTGTGCGCCTGCGTCCCGCTTGTGTGGTTGTGAGACGATGAGAGAAAGAGAGAAGTGATGATCCCATGGGGGTCCGATGCGCGCCTCCAGTCTCCCCTCCCCCCCCGCGTGCGCGCATGGCGGAGAGAGCAACGGACGGTGCCGAGCCGCCCACAGCGCCACTGGCCCCACACACCGAGGCTTCCCTCCGAGCCGACCCTTTCTTGGGAAGGCGCGAGCAGTCGCACAGTCCACGCACGCGGGCGGGCACAGACACACACATGCGCGCGCTCATCACTGCGCCCACAAGCGCCCACGCCGCCATGGGCCAGCATCAGCAGCGCCCGCCCAGGCACGCACATACGTACACCACCGCCACCACCGCGGCGGGCGACGCCGAGGGGCCCACAAGCAAACCCGTTGTCCCCCTTCCCTGTCGCCCCGCAGCCGCACTCGATACGCTCCGTGCCCGCACCTGAACAGGCGCGCCGGAGCGCAGCCGCGCACACGACCGACTGCTCCACTGGGGCGCCGCGCTTGCACGCGAGATGCGTGTAGCGTGGGTCCCGAGCCAAAGTCCCTCGCCCATACAATGCGCTGCACGCACGCTCGCACACCGGTGCGGGAGTGGGTGGCGTAGGCAGCAAGTGCCGGGTGCCAGGGGCAACCCTAAGACAGCTTACACGCGTCACGAGGCACCGTCGTACACACCCGCTGCTCGCGTGTCGGGCAGCGGGGCCACCGGCTGCCGCGGTACGGCACCCCTCAGCGGAGGGCTGGGCGCCTGCATCTCCGCGCTGGCACTCGTGCCGGTGTGCGGGTGATCCCGCGGCAGAAGCTATCGGCGCACACGGCGCGGCGCAGGCAGCACCTCTCGTGCTGCTATGAGCTGTGCAGCGAGCGCCATGACGGGCGGCGCACCCGCCGTTGCATCCACCCCTGCGCCGTGCGCGCCCCTTGAGGGCGTCTGCGTGCGCGGCGGGATGCGAATGGAGCGCGCACCTGCGCGTCCCGCGGCGGGGCCCGTGCCACGCGGCACGGGCGTACTGCGCCAGTCTCCCCACCCGGTGGTTTCTACGCAACGTTGGGCAACACACGCGCGGCAGAGAGGAGTGGGGCACGCGCCCCCATCCTCCCCGCCTGTCGCATAACACCGTACAGTCATGAGCAGCTGGCGGGCGGCAGGTCGCCGCGGCGACCGCCACGCCACGCAGAAGAGGGCTTATAGCACACAGACACACACATCCCGTCACGACGACGCGGCGGTGCGCGCTGCCGCAGCCGCCACGCCACGCGTGTGGTGTGCAGTGTTCCGTGTGCGCTGTGCCGTGCCATATGTGGCGGGCGCTACTGCGGCGTGTGGTGTGTACGTGGGCCACATGTGCTCCGCGCGGTGACCGTGTGCATGAGCATCTGTGCGCCAGCGCCGTGCTGGAGCGTGCCACTCCCGTGTGTGGCGCCGTGGCTGCGCGCGCGCGCCTGCTCCGCGGGCCCGCGTGTGCGGCAGCAATGCCTGTGCGGCGGCGTCCAATCCCGAAGCACCGCGAGGCGCCTTGGACAATCCTCCACACCCTGCGTGCCAACGCAGCTGATCTCTCGCGATATGTTGCCCCTTCCTCTTTATCTGTTTGTCCTCTGCTTTCACGAAGCCGCGAACGTTACCAATGGTGCACAAGCTGTCTTGGAGTGGGGATGAGTCCGGTGCGAATCCATCCCAGCCATGATGCGTTGCTGTAACCCACGGCGCTGTCGTGTTCCGCTCCTCTGCTCCCTTAGCCTTTGCCCCTCCCCTCTGTCTTCCCCCTTCACGCTCTGCTGCCGCTGCTTCTCGGGGTGGTGCCTTTGGTGTGCGCTGCCTTTGCTGAGGCTTTTGTTTCCGCTTTCTTTCTCCTCGCAGTGTACGTCAGCCCCGATACAGCAGGTGCCGTCTCTTTATCCCCTCCCTGCCATTCTGCGTGCGTTTGTACCGGTAATGGTGGCGCGGCATGGCAAGAGAAAGGATGTTGTGTGCCGGGCAAGCGTGTACGCGGCCACAGTCGTCTCACCAGTCGCGTGTGCGGGTGTCCCGTTGTTGCTGTTGCCGGACCGCCCCGTGGCGCTGGTAGGGGGCGCTGATGATGTTGTTGCATGGTTGTACTAAGCTCTTTGTGTTGATGGGGCGCCATCCTCGAGCTGCATTCGCCTTTCCCCTCCCCCTCTCGGAGTCAACTGCGCACTTATCAGATGCATGCAATGCCCGAAGCCCCTTCCTCCCCGTCCTTCTCCCTTGCCTTGCCGGCTCCTTACCGGCCAAGAAGACGGCACGGGCTGCATTGCTGTGCGCTGAAGGGCAACTAAGGTGGAAGAGAGCAGCGCCGTGTACTGAAGCCATAGCTGAGAAGCAGGGAGCTTGGATGTACACGCTGCTGGCGCTCTTCCTTACTCTCTGCCCCCTCCCTCGGACGCGCACCTCTGGGCCTCTTCGCTGCCAGTGTCACAGTGCACGCATCGTGTCTCCGGGAGCGCATCCTGCGGCGCTCTCACGCTCTTGAGAATGTGTTCGTGAAGACCCTCTCTGCCAGAAGTATCTGTCGCGCCGCCGACATCGTGTGTGCGCCTGCGTCCCGCTTGTGTGGTTGTGAGACGATGAGAGAAAGAGAGAAGTGATGATCCCATGGGGGTCCGATGCGCGCCTCCAGTCTCCCTCCCCCCGCGTGCGCGCATGGCGGAGAGAGCAACGGACGGTGCCGAGCCGCCCACAGCGCCACTGGCCCCACACACCGAGGCTTCCCTCCGAGCCGACCCTTTCTTGGGAAGGCGCGAGCAGTCGCACAGTCCACGCACGCGGGCGGGCACAGACACACACATGCGCGCGCTCATCACTGCGCCCACAAGCGCCCACGCCGCCATGGGCCAGCATCAGCAGCGCCCGCCCAGGCACGCACATACGTACACCACCGCCACCACCGCGGCGGGCGACGCCGAGGGGCCCACAAGCAAACCCGTTGTCCCCCTTCCCTGTCGCCCCGCAGCCGCACTCGATACGCTCCGTGCCCGCACCTGAACAGGCGCGCCGGAGCGCAGCCGCGCACACGACCGACTGCTCCACTGGGGCGCCGCGCTTGCACGCGAGATGCGTGTAGCGTGGGTCCCGAGCCAAAGTCCCTCGCCCATACAATGCGCTGCACGCACGCTCGCACACCGGTGCGGGAGTGGGTGGCGTAGGCAGCAAGTGCCGGGTGCCAGGGGCAACCCTAAGACAGCTTACACGCGTCACGAGGCACCGTCGTACACACCCGCTGCTCGCGTGTCGGGCAGCGGGGCCACCGGCTGCCGCGGTACGGCACCCCCTCAGCGGAGGGCTGGGCGCCTGCATCTCCGCGCTGGCACTCGTGCCGGTGTGCGGGTGATCCCGCGGCAGAAGCTATCGGCGCACACGGCGCGGCGCAGGCAGCACCTCTCGTGCTGCTATGAGCTGTGCAGCGAGCGCCATGACGGGCGGCGCACCCGCCGTTGCATCCACCCCCTGCGCCGTGCGCGCCCCTTGAGGGCGTCTGCGTGCGCGGCGGGATGCGAATGGAGCGCGCACCTGCGCGTCCCGCGGCGGGGCCCGTGCCACGCGGCACGGGCGTACTGCGCCAGTCTCCCCACCCGGTGGTTTCTACGCAACGTTGGGCAACACACGCGCGGCAGAGAGGAGTGGGGCACGCGCCCCCATCCTCCCCGCCTGTCGCATAACACCGTACAGTCATGAGCAGCTGGCGGGCGGCAGGTCGCCGCGGCGACCGCCACGCCACGCAGAAGAGGGCTTATAGCACACAGACACACACATCCCGTCACGACGACGCGGCGGTGCGCGCTGCCGCAGCCGCCACGCCACGCGTGTGGTGTGCAGTGTTCCGTGTGCGCTGTGCCGTGCCATATGTGGCGGGCGCTACTGCGGCGTGTGGTGTGTACGTGGGCCACATGTGCTCCGCGCGGTGACCGTGTGCATGAGCATCTGTGCGCCAGCGCCGTGCTGGAGCGTGCCACTCCCGTGTGTGGCGCCGTGGCTGCGCGCGCGCGCCTGCTCCGCGGGCCCGCGTGTGCGGCAGCAATGCCTGTGCGGCGGCGTCCAATCCCGAAGCACCGCGAGGCGCCTTGGACAATCCTCCACACCCTGCGTGCCAACGCAGCTGATCTCTCGCGATATGTTGCCCCTTCCTCTTTATCTGTCTCTCCTCTGTGTGCTGATGCCAAAGCGTCGGAGGAGTGTCGGCGATGGTCATCGATCGGAGCGTTAAGCGGGACCTAAAAGTGAAATGGAGGTCGGCAACGGACGGTTGCGTTCCTCTTGTTTTTTCTTCTGTGGACTGTACAGAGCGTGAGTACATCTCTCGGCTGATATTGTTTCGATCGATCGCCTTGACGTTGTGTCTGCATTCTACTGTCGTCATGTGGAGCTAAGATGCGCGCTTGTACATAATGTTGAGGAGCGGAATGGGGTGAAGGAATTCATGATCTCTGGAGGCCTCGCGCTGATGCGTCATGGCCCTTGAGCACCTTGGTAGTGAGGCGCTTTGTTTTGTCGTTTTCACTCTCTGATGCGGGCATGTCGCGCAGGCATCGCGAAGAGTAACGTCGCTCGAGTCATAAACTTGAGCAGATGCGGCCGTTCAGTCGCAAAAGCTGACCTTCATAATAGGGCTGCTTCTTATGCCTGCATGAGCGCCCTCAGAGGCTGTCCAAGTAGACCGTGCCGATAGATGTTCTGTCAGAGGTGATGGGAGCTCTGCCCATCCCTTTTTTTGCTTCGGTCTCTCTCTCACTTTTTGTTCTCCCTCACGGCAAGACGCTGATCGCTAGATCAGCGGGCTTTTGGCCCAGTCGTGCCCTTGACGTTTGCGCTTGCAGAGCTGACACACACGCACACAAGCGCATTCACCTCGTGTTAGACTTTCCACTTGCACTACCATCACTCGCGTTATCGTGTGTACTCACTCAAGCATTTGAGACACCTTAAACGGCACGCACGTTGGCGAGCTCGCTTCGGCGCCCACGTCAGGTGTGATTCATGGCGTCCGCTTCGTTTCTCCGGGAAGACATTAAGGAAGTCTTCAGCATTTTCGACGAAGACGGATCTGGGGCAATCAGCATGCAGGATGTTAGTCGTGCGCTTTATACCATAACCGGCCAGCGGGTGGCGCGGTCTGAATTGCTGAAGCTCATCGCCTTTGCTCAGGACGCAGTGGCGAAGCAACAGCAGACACAGCAGAGCCCACAAGATCAGGTGGCACTTCCGCAGCGCTCGAAGGTGACGAGCGCTGGGTCACAACCTTCACAGCGTGGGGCGACAACGGTGGACGGAGATGTGGCGAGCCTCTCTGGTAACATGCGTCTCTCCAGCACGGCAGGCGAATCCGTCAGTGTCTCGAGTGCGCCCACAAAGTCCTCGATGATGCAGCAAGCCGCAGCTGCTCCTGAGGCGGCGGCAGCAGCCTCCAACACCTCCCCCTCCGCGGCTGCTGCGCGGAGTCAAAGTCGATTTATCTCGTCACATTCCCATTTGCTCGACAGCAGTGAGGGAATCGATCTAGACGTCTTTGAGCAGATCATCCTGCGCAAGTTGATGCACCGCAGCTATGAGGAGGAGTTGGCGTTCACGTTTGCGCTCCTTGAGGACAAGTCGTACATCGGCTTCATCACGAAGGAGAGCGTGCGCCGCACCGCGGCTGAAACTGGAGAGTCGCTGACCGAGGCGGAAATTGCAGAGATGTTCGACCCATTGGTGACAGGGGTGTCGACAGCCGCGGTGGATCTCTCAACATTTACGGAGCTTCAGCTGAAGGCTCGAAAGGCGGAAGACTCTTAGTCTTGGTAATGCGCTCGCTGCGCTTGACGAAAAGTGGTGTTGCTGCGTGAAAAACGATGCCAGTGAGCATATCGTTGCCTACACATGTATGCTTTCTGCCTTCTTACACCCACAGAGAGACAGAGACCGGCAGGCATACACTGTATGCAGACCTGTTGAAAGCGAGGGAATCGGATCCCTTTTGCAGAGGCCGCATCAGTGGGACCGCATTCGAGCGCTTTCATGTGGCGTGTTCTTGATTTCTATTCACTGACTGCTCAAGTGAGGCCTCCGTCGAAGGAGAGGCCGACACACAGGCGACCTCGCCGTGGTGGGTATCTTTGCAGGACCTCGCGATGCACTTCCGAGGGACGGGCTGCCTCAAAATATGTAAATCCCCGCCGCAAGCAGAACCACAAGCAGAAATATTCTATCATACATGTCTAATGTATATGACGAAGACCAACGAGCGTGCACACCGATGCACGAGTCTGCAAGCGCATGAGCACCTGGTGCCCCAATACCTGTGCACAGAAACTTTTTTTTTTTCAAAAGGGGGCGGCAGGGTCGCTCAGCTCGTGGTAGCGCCGCGACCCTCCCCATGCATACACGCAGGCGAGCACAAGCGTACTGTATGCTTTTCGTGAGCAGGCATCATGTCTCGCCAGCGAGACTGTCGCAGGCGGTCATCGTGCCCTTCCCCGCCCATGTGTGCCCTTTCTTCGTCCCTCGCCCTTCCCTTTCTGCGATGGGGTTGGGGGTTGGGGAGAGGCGGGGGAGTGTGCCTTCCTTGGAGCCCTCTCTAATGCCGTACATCCGCTTTCTCTGCTCCCACCCTTGCAGGCATACTCCTCTCAGTGGCCAGCGTGCTTAGCTTTTTTTCCCAATATATATGACTATATAGCAGCCGACTCCACGAGAGCATCGGTGTGCGTCCTTTCGCTATTTCCTTCACCCACTTTGCTCTCGGTGACACCGCACCGCGCTACCGTCTTTTTCGTGTGTGTGTTTGTGTGTGTCTCCGCACTCGGTGTGTGACACTTTCGTTAAGGCCTTCGGGACCCCTTCCTGATCGGCATCCGTAGCAATGGGGAAGTCTTCGGCCTCCTCCTCCTCCAGTCAGCGGTGCGCTGAGTGTCAACGGGGCTTCGGCATGACACTATGGAGGCATACATGTGATGTGTGTCGCCGCACCGTGTGCGATGACTGCGCCCCTCGTAGCACCGAGAGTGTAGATGTCATGGGCGAAGCAACAAAGTTGCGGGTGTGCAAGACCTGCGGTACCACTGGCCACCGTCCTGGCAACGCCGTTGGCGGCAACTCGGCCACCGATAGTGCAAAATGCACAGTCACCGTTCGCCCAGACCCGAATAGTGAGGCCGAGCGAGAGCGCCGTGCGCACCTCATCGAAGAGCGCAACAAGATCCAGCGAAACCGCGGATGCTCTCGGCGCGCAGACAGCGAAAGCGGCCCCAGATCTGCGCTTACTAGCGAGAGACATGCGCCGCCCGCGCCAGCACTTTCACCCCACACACCAGCATCGTCAAGAGCGTCGGTCTCGTCTCCAGCCGCTCCGCCACCAGCGCCCGAAAGCTCTGGCACTCCAGCGACTCCACTAAACCCTGCCCTGGAGGCGGCGATGCGACGCCAGCAGCAGCAGCAAGCGCGCGGTCGCGCGGCCGCATCCCTGACGGAGGCGAGCATGTCTTCAGAGAAGGCGCGGCTCATTTGCGAGATCGAGATGCTTTTAGCGAAGCATCGGGAGGATCCGCCGTTTGGCTTGCGAGCATCCGATGAGGCAAAGCTTCGGGGATATCTTCAGTTCATCAAGAAGAAGTACTGTGTGAGCGAGTAAGTAAAGAGGGTGGTTGCGCACGATGGCAAGTTGGGCTGGTGGGGTCTTCTTGCCTTCCTAACTGCTGTCCGCACGAGCGTTGCTCTTCTCGCGAGTCGAACAAGTGGCGTGTAAGCCCGCGTGCGCAGGTTGGTGCCATGGTGTCTGTGGCTAAATCTGTTCGTGAACGGAATGTATGAGGCCATGTGCGTATCTGCGAGGAGGCGGGGTGGGGGAGCACTGTCTCTCTCGCTCGCTCGCCCTCTGTCCTCATCTTCCCTCTGTGGTCTTCCCTGACTGTACTCCTACCCTTGTGTCTGTCCCCACAATTATCACCCGCTATGATTTACTTCGCTCTTTTAGCTGCGCGGGCACGACTGTAATCGACGCTGTGGCCAGCGCTTTGTCTTGCCCCTCTTCTCGGCACTGCAGAAGGGCAGGCAGCGACGCCCCCTCCCCTCCCTGCCCCCTCTAATGGCCACGTTCCCCCCACCCCACCCCACACAAACACGCAGCCTTGTATTCGCCTGCTGTTGAGTGCGAAAGCAAACGTCTCCCGCCCTATCCTGGCCTTTCTCCTGCGGCGTTGCCAACAGCATACTGCCAAGCAGTCGAATGCGCATTCGTTGAAAGCCCACCGCTCGCAAAAGAGGTGTCATGTGCACGATAGCCGCTTTCTTTTTTCTAGTGCACGAGCGCCTGATCCACTCTTCTGTTCGTTGCCTGCATTAGCTCACCTCCCCTCCCCTCTGCCCTCGGGGCGCCTCGATCATATGCAGAAAGGAACGCGTCGGATTCTTATTTAAAGGAGCCCGCACACACCATCCGCAGGCATTGGCGTAGGCTAACCGGTTGGACGGTCAGCGCTGTTTCCGATGGAGGCAACGTACCGCATTCGGAGCGTCAGCATCAACCTCGTGCGTCTGTGCGTGCGCACAAGGCGGGCATACTCTCACCGGCACCTCTTTCCGCTGCTCTCCCTCCTCTCTCTCTTCCCTGCCTCCCCCAGACGCCCTTTAGACTAGACAGTCGCTAACAAGGCTGGAAACACACGCGCATCCCACCCCGCGCGCCGATTTGGCGCCCACCTGCTCTCACTGCAGAGAGCTCAACAGCGACCGCTCAGGCGCAGGCACGCCTAAATGCACACAAGCGCCTCCCATACGCTTGTACGCTGAGCATCGCCTTTCTTGCTGCTCCTATCCCCCTCAATCCGGAAGAGCGGCGCACGCTCAAAGCAACGAGAGAAAGAAGGGGGAAAAAGCCTGCCTTGTGCGCGGCCCGATGCAGGGCGTGAAGATAGCCCTACTCGTCATCACCGTCGTCATCTTTGTGGTGCTGGCGGCGCTGCTGATATTCCTCATTTGTTGGTTCAGCCGCCGCCGCTGCCACTCCGCCTCAAAGGCGAACACCTCACGCTACCTCGAGAGCGTTGCTCGCACCAGTCATGATGCTCTTGACACTGGCGGCGCCTTCGCCAAACTGTACCGCGGTGACCCGCGCCTTCGTCCCAGTGCATACCTGCTTTACTTCTTAGACTTTCAAGGGAAGCTGCAATGGGTCGATTTCAGGACGAAGCCGGCAGTGGGCATCGCCACCGAGTCGGCGATGCAGCAGTACATCTTCGAGAACCTCCAGCCCACGATCCAAGAAGGCAGTAGGCTAGTGCGTTTGCCCCCTGAGATGCTGGCGCTGTCGTATGTAAACGACAATCAGGCGCTGGTAGTGATGGACCTGGACCGCCTGCTCGCCCGTGACGCTGAGTTCGGTGCACGGATGAGGCACACTGCGGAACGCCCGCTGCTGCTATCGCGCCTCGTGGCAGACAGCAGCAACGAGTCCGTGTTCACCGCTCTGCATCGTTACGGCCATACTGGTGGGGATGCCGCTGTGGCACCCGCCGCTCAAGCAGGCGCGCCACGCCCCACATCGATCGTGACTTCGCCACCGCAGCAGCATCACCAGCAGGTTCAAGCAGATCTTCGTGAATCCTGTACCAATCCGATGGCCATCGCTCCAGGGGTCCCAGCTGCGACGCTTGACACACCCACCCCTCCTCCGGTAGCCCAGTCATCCGTCGCCCCCCCGCTCCCGCTGCCGCTGCCAGGGAACTTCAACTCTGTGTACGCGTTCGACGCGTCTGGCATGGCCCCCACTCCTGTCATTCACCCATGCGGCACTCATCACATCACCACCAGCACCCTCGTTTCGGTCACGGCGGCCTCATACACGGTGCTGCACGTGGACGGTAGCCGCACAGAGCTCGGCGCTGCTAACACAGAGAGGATCGAAGCGGCGCGGCTGCGGTGGGACCGCCGACAGAGCCTTGTGGTGCCACTTGCGTCGGATATGTCCGGGAGCCAGTGTGTCATCGATCCTATAACGGGGACGGCGAAGCTATTCGCGGCGCCCTCAGCGCTCGGCACCGGTGTCGACAGTGTGTTGAGCATTGAATGTGAGCGGGCCGATGCCCTCTATTACACCGTCGAGCGTATCAACTCGACGCAATGGCTTTCATTCTGCAAGCCCTTCTACCTACCGGCCGGGCGGTGGTGCGTTCGCGCCCGCGCCGTGCTGCACCGCGACAACAGCAGCCGAACAGCTGCGAAAGTCTTTACTGTGTATGTGATGTGACCCCTCGATGAAAACGAAGAAAAGGAGCTCACCGTCTGCCTCACCTGTACAACACGAAGAATCGCGCTTACGTCGTAGTATATGTGTGGGCTGGGTTACCTGCCAGGCCTCTCTGCATTGAGCGACTGCTGAGGTGGCCCTGGCGGCGGAAGCCAGAGCGATTCATCGCCTCGAACGCCGCGGCAGTGAGCGCGTCTGCACGTGCCATAGGATGGGCCAAGTGCCAGCCGGACTCGAACCTACACCAACCACCAACACCACACAGACACACCAGGCCCTCGCTGCTTGGTTGTGTGGAGAGCCTGAGCCATCCTGAAGGGGTGCAGCTGGCGGCGCCCGGCATGGCGGGAGCGGGTGTGAGGCGACCCTCGAAGTGTGTGGGTGGGCAGAGCTCGAGGCAGAGGCTGGGATGGAGGCTTTACCGCATCTTTGATCGAAGTGTGGAGCTGAAAATGTACAAGAATGCTTTGGTAGAGATGCCGCACCTTTTTGAATGGCGACTGTTGTGATGATGTCTGAGGTGTTGTGAGTGCCTCGCCTCCCTTCCAAGTCGCCCCACCGGCGGCTTCTCTCCCTCTGCGTCTATTTTCGTGTGCGTGCGTGTCCCTGCGCGTTTCGTCTTGCAGTGTTGCATTCGTTGCTGCGAGGGGAGGGCTCAGTGCCTCTCCGCCTGTATAGGTGCCCTGTGTATAGTGTGTGTACCCGTGCTTTTGTATGTAAGTACCTATGCGTGTGTCTGCCGATACTCATTCACTTTTTCTGTAGAGGATTTTTTTATGTTTGGGGGAGGGAATAATGGCTTGCCGCTGTGTGTGTGTGTGTGTGCATGCGTGCGTGCGTGCGCGTGCATACGCGCCTGTTGCTCTCTCCCTTCGCCCTCTACCTCTGTTTTTTCTCTGCTCTCTGTGTGTGTGTGTGTCTTTTCCCTTCTTCCACCTGAGGTCCTCCCGTCGCTTACAGCCCCCCCTTTCTTCTTCCTGCAAGTGGCAAAGAGGCCGCGCAGGTGACGGTGTGCGAAAGAAAAAGGGTTCAAAGTGAGGTGTCGTGCTGAATGTGTGGTCTATCCCTGCACCCTGCTGCGGCTGTAGCTAACGAGCGCACGCCCCTGACGGATATACAGGAACGCTGCTGGTGCTCCGGCAATGGAAAGCTGGAGACGTGCTAGCTCATGTGGAGGCTGAAGGTGGTTGAAGAAGGGGCGTTTCGCGGCATCGCTTTCGAGAAGCGGATGAGCAACGGAACGAAAGGGTTGCGAGAACCGCTCTAGCGTACTCGAGCGCACGTGTGACGTGTGTCGGTCAAGGCTGCTGTGAGACCACCCGGCTTCACCCTCACGTTCCTCTCTCACGCGCGGCACACGAGAGCGCCGATGCATCATAGCTTTCCTCTTTCTCTTTTCCTCGTCGCCTTCTTTGTATACGTCGGTGCACTTACGGTGCATCAGGGAACGCTCCCTTCAATGAAGCTGGACGCAAAAGGGCCCGTCACACATGCACAACACACGCCCCCGCCGCACTGGCAGAGAGCGAGATTTGTGCGTGACACCGAGGGACACGTTGCAAGATATGTTGGCAGCCGTGCCAAGCACGGGCATCCGCGAGGCGGAGAAAGTGCTTCGGCAGAGTTGGTCATCACTTCTCCAGCTTGAAGATGAGGCGCAGGCGCGGTTCTGCGCTGATGCCGAGTCTTTCCTTAAGGCGCAACTCGTCGAGAGACCAGGGTCGACAGATTCTTTAGCCATATTCACCATCATCTACGTGACAGCGGTGCATGCCATCCACTGTGGCCTTGCCGCACCATTCCTATGGGCCACGGCGCAGAACAGCCCCTTCCGCCAGTCGGCACCTGTTGAGCGCACGCCGCCGTCACGCGCCGAGGCTGCGCGAGTCGTCGTCAGTGTGTGTGAGCGGCACCTGCTCGCTAGCAGCAAGGTGGCAAGTGCGTACTTCGGCAAGCTGCTGCACGAAACAGCTATGGGAGTGCCGCTTCTGGCGCTTGTGTTACGCGCGTATGGCGAGGCAGTAGTGAATGTCTTGTCCACCCGCTCAGAGGGCTTACAAGACGTCCAGAGCTGCATCGATCATCTTGTGCTGGCGACGCGCATCTTCGCCGAGGGAACGTCAGAGCAAACCCTCACCATCGCTCATCCAATCCTCCTGCACGTTGCCCGCGTGAGTGGCTGCAGCGAGGCTGCCATGCAGCTCTTGAGCCGTCCGATCTACTGTGTCTGCCCAATGCTAACTGGTATCGGCTTGTCTGACTACGTCGCCTACCACGCTGAGGCTGCGCTCCTGCTCGCTGCGCACGAGCAGTACGAGAGTGCCGTGTACGCCCTTGTGCCAGTGAGCCGGCTCCCCCCCGCCGTCGGCACACGAGTGAGCGAGATTGGAAGCCTTGGCGGGGCAGGCGACGGAGATGCTCCAGCATGGCTAGGCGAGCTCGAAGATGAGGAGACCCTCGCGCATGACGCCGCCTCCCGCAGTGACGGCGGCGTCGCTGGCGACCGTAGGCGGGTGCCCAGCGCCAGTGCTCTTAGCTCTCTCTCTGCGCTGCAGCCGTTGCTGCTGTACCCCTGGTACCGTACGAAGCCCGTTGGGGCAGCATGCGAATACATCAGCGCCACCGAGGCCAAAGACGGGAACGCAAAAGTGAAGACGCTTGTGCGGCGAGGCATCCTGGCGCCGACTGCCCTCGAACGCGAGATAGATCGCCGAGTCGTCGATTGGGCAAGTCGTTTGGGCATGGTGCTGCTCGCTGCGGCCTTCGGTGGTGGCAGCCCACGTGGCGTGATGGCGCTCACGGAATCGCTGGGGCCGCGGATCGTGGACGACGAAGAGGCGCGGTCCGTCTGGAGCGGTATGGCGTCGGCGATCGCTGGTCACGTGTGCTTCCCGCATCCGCTATTTGAAATCCTAACGGAGACGACGCCGATCTCCCTCCACTCCTTTGTGCGCCTCACCACGAGCAGCAGAGCGACGAGTGAGGGGGCCTACGCAGACGTTCTCGTGGCTGTCGCTCGGCGAGACATTGAAAAGGCGCAATGGTGCCTCAGCGATGCCGCCAATGTCGCACTATTTACAGCGGACCTCACCTTGGGTTTGGTCAAGGAAGCGGTGCTAAATCAGCTTCCGCGCCACATCCTACTGGATATGGCGCGCATGTACGCTCATGTACCCATGCAAGTGCTGCTGGACCGGACACAGCTCACAAGCGCAGCCTCGAAAGCAGTCGGCGCGTTGCCAGTAAATGAAGGAGAAGAGGAGGAAACGAGAACTTTGGAGGCAGCGACTACGGACAGCAGGCACGCGCTTGTGCAGCTGCTGGTGAAAATGTGCGCTACCGGAGACCTCGTGTCCTCTCAAGTGTGCGTCTCTGCGGCGCCGGCTGCTGGCGCGGCCGAGACGGCGAACATCGCTTTTTACCCAGTCGAAGAGGCGGCCAGGCAGCTGCGCAGTGGCACTGCACCCTTCTCTGTGGCCACTGCCAGCGTGAAGTGGACGCTTCCATCCTTCACGGCGCGCTTGCAGCGCTGCGCGCACGTGGTGCAGTTCAAGACTCATCGGTGCTCGCGTGCAAGCTCGGACACCTCTCTCGTGCCAATGCTGGGACAGCTGCAGGAGCTCCAGAGAGTCGTGGATGCCGACGCCGCAGGAATTCGTGACATGGAAATCGCTTAGGGCGGGGAGAAGGGGGGCGGCGCGTGCCGGCACGCGCCGAGGGGGAGCGGTGGTCGTCGCGGGTGGTTCTTTATCGTTGGGTTTGTTTTTCCTCTCTCTTTGGCTTTGGTGTGCGTCTTTCAGTCGCCGTTGGCCGGTCCGCCGCAACTTTGTTTTTCGGCGTCACATCAGTGCATTCACCGAGTCGCCTATGCTTGAGCATATCCGCGCGTGTGGGTGTGCGCGTTGTGTTTTAGCTTTGTTGCTGCCTTTTTTCCCTTCGCTCTTTCACTTAACCTATCCACTCTCGGCAAAGTCGGAGTGCGGTCGATCTGCGCGGCCTTTTTCTTTTTCTCTGCTTCGGTCCTCTCCCCACCACTCCACCACCTTCCCTCTCACTCTTGTTGACGGGCGCGGCAGAGGAGCCCAGGCAAAGCGGCGGAAGCAGCAGTGCAGCGCACAGGTCACCCTCCACGGCCATAAACCAAGAGAGGGTAGCAGACACACGCACTGCATATTAAGCATGAGTGTTTGTGTGGGCCTGCTGATTCTGCATCAGCGGGGGGGGGGGGTAACCTGTGCCGGCCCCTGCTTACCGTTAGGTGCGGGGAGGTGCCGCCAGTGAACGTTCGACATCGGCAGCCCCCCTCCGAGGCGAACGCGGGCGAAGACTCGGCTTTCACAGAGGACTCTAAGAGCCCCATCTCTTTCGCACGCGCATACGCAGACCGAACGCATCTCTCTGCCGACGCGCGCTGCGCGACCGCGGACAGGATCGCTCGCTGTACCGCACCGCACTTCTGGCAAGGGGGAGAAGGGATGGGGGGGCACACTACATAGACAGAGTCGGGCCGGAGAGCAAAGAGTACAGCGCCACTGCTAGAGCGCCAGCATACAAAGAAGCCCCCTCCCTAACGTCACGGAGGCCTCTTTGCAGGACGACCGAGAGGAAAAGCTCTCCCCCTTCCTTGTCATGCAGGGTATTCCTCCTCCTCCTCTCCCAACCAACTCTCGTCATCTCCCTCTGGCAAGCGCAAGAGCCTTTTCCGTTACGCACACCGGCGCATTTTTTGTCTGCGACGTCGCTGAGGAATCGGATCAAAGCGGAAAGAGCGACTGCTGGTCTTGGCTACGAGCCTACTCTGGGCTTGAGCGATCCATCACCCTTTCCTCGTCTATCTCGCCTCGGTCACCCGCTGGTCTCCGCGCTCGCGCATTCACAGCTTTGCTGTGCGAGGGAAGTGGCTTCGCAAGTCTGTAAGCAAAGGCATATCCTGCGGAACTATACAGCTGCTCGCTGGCGTATACGCAGGCGTAAGCGGTTCCACACGTTACCCAAAGTCAGCCTCCCATCACGGCCCCCATGAAGCCTCTTGCGAGCGGCGCTCTGTCGTGGCGCTCGGCGTTTGTTGTGTTTCTTGTGTCCCTTGTGGTGGCAACGAATGAGGTGGCGCTCGCCTCGGCGTTGGTTCGTGGCTCGGCGCGAACCAATTCGCAGTCATCGGGGCCCAAGCCGCTTTATCCTGTGCATCCCGGCGCGGAAATCAACAGGATGCAGGAGGCCACGCCGTCAGGCTCATCCAAGGCAGAGCGCAAGGAGAGTATTACGAGTAAGCTGGTATTGATGAAGCTGATGGTGCTCAACCGCCACGGTCACCGCGCACCGAACGCGCCATTCTGGAAGATGTGCCCGAACGAAATCAAGAATAAGAAGCGCTACGACGTGGGTGCGGCGGACTTGAGTGGTCTCGGGATGGAGGAGGAGTACAACTTTGGCCAGTACCTGCGAAAGGCCTACGACAACTTTATCGGGGAAAAGTTTGATCGTAAACTGCACTACTTCCGCGCTGTTGGTGAGCCGCGCATCTTGCAGTCAGCGGTGGCAGTGGCCCAAGGAATCTTCCCAGACGGATTCGGCCCAGGTGGCTACTTACCATCCCGGCCGCAGTTTGTGCCCGTCTTCTCCGACATGGACACGCACGAGTACCTGCTCGATGACGTGCCGTGCTTCCGGCGGGCCGAGAATGACTCGCATCGGTGGATTGACACACACTACGCGCAATTCATCGGGGACCCGAGTACGAGTCGTGTGCTGAGAATCATGAAGGAGGTGTGCGGTGCC
Source organism: Leishmania martiniquensis (assembly GCF_017916325.1). Taxonomy (NCBI): domain Eukaryota; phylum Euglenozoa; class Kinetoplastea; order Trypanosomatida; family Trypanosomatidae; genus Leishmania; species Leishmania martiniquensis. Next base: position 1,039,717 of record NC_090171.1, read on the forward strand.
TACAGTGGAAAGGCGGAAGGCTACGCCTACATCAAGACCGTAGCGGATGGCCTCACGTTCAACCACGACATTGGCCTGAAGGTGGCCAATGGCAAGCTGACACCAGAAATGCTCTTCAGTATTCGCAACGTCTCGCTGCAGCTTCTCATGCAGCGCCTCTACAACACAGACGAGCAGCAGACGTACATGGCGGCCGACCTACCGCGCAACGTCCTGCAGACGCTGAACCACACGCACGTCAAAGGAGCCGCGGCGCAGGCGAGCGGCGTCACCGACACGCGACAGGAGGCGAGCTTCTACTTTATGCACCGTGAGGCCCTCTACGCCTTCGCGCAGTTTTTCGGGTTTCAGTACAGCATTGCCGGGCTGCCACCCGGCGAGGTGCCCGTGGCGACCTCCCTCATCATTGAGAAGCTCGTACCCCACCGCGAGCTGCACGCCAACAACGTCTCTCACATCTACGTTCATTTGACGCTCTGGACACCGTACAACGGCATCTACACGGTGCCCATTTCTACCTGCCGCATCCCCGAGCTGTGCGAGCTGAAGGAGCTGCAGCACATCTACGAGACCCGTGTGGCCCGCACCGGTACATGGGAGCAGCTGTGCGACTACAAGCCGCAAGAAATCGACCACACGACGGATATTCGTTAACGGGGAAGAATGGAAAGAGGAAAGAGAGGTGATGTGGGGAGCAGGAAGTTTGGAGAGCAAACTGGGTAGAGGATGGGGGGCATAAGGGTTGGCAGTATACTGTATGTGCTAGGCTGGCATAGTCTTGTGTGTGTATGTGTGTGTGTTTCTCTGTGTGCCTCGCCCTTTCAAAAGTTTATCCCCTAGCCCTCCCCGCACCCACCTCTTTCTTCAGCTCAAGTGCCTCGATACTCAGCAGCAACGATGTGGCCTGTGCAGCCGATTTCTACTGTGTTCTGTGTCTTCTTTCATCTTGTCGCACCACGCACCTCCTCTGCTTCTTCCCTCGACCCTCTTTTACCCCTCACGCCCTGCCCGCGTTCTCGCGTGTGCACTTTCTCATTTTTACCTTCATGGCGCCCCGCCTTAGCGTCACCTCTGTTTCTTATTTCTGCCGCACGTGCCCGCGCTCTCTCGCCTCCTTCCGTTGCCCTCTCTTCCTCCTCAGCGTTGACTTGTGCCTTTCTTTCCTTCCCCTCTTCTCTTTTTCGTCCTCGTACTCTTCTCGTTGCGCACGGTCACAACCTCTTCGTAACGGCGTAGCCCCCGTCCCTTCACCTCGGCTCCTCACGCTCGTCCTATCTGTTGCCCGGAGGCGCTTACGTGGCACGGTGCCACCACCTCGGTGAGCGAGGAGAGGGGGGTGGACCGATATGTATTATCAGGGATGAAAGGGAAGAGGGTTGGTCGAATGGTACGTACCGTGCTGGTGTCTCCACCTGCGTTGCACGTGACACCAAACAACGACGCACACCTGTTGACGGCGTATTCGTTGATGAGCTTATTTTCTTACGTAATCTTTGGGAGGTGTTTTGTGGCGGTTGCTCTGTGTCTCAGTCTCATGGAGTCTTCGAGCTGAGCACAAGCGCGTCGAGGCGAGCAAGAAGAGCGCGCCCTCCGCTTCTCGCCACTTCTTCAGAAATATATATATAATATATATGTACCACAGAAATAGGACTCGCACATGTCTGTATGTTACTGATGCAACCCCTAAGGGCGCTCAGTGGACTGCCTATGTGAACCTGAAATAAGGACGTATTTTTCACGCCCGTATGCATTCTCTCAGCGTCCGCCTCCCCACCCTACCCCACCCCACACACACACACACATTCACAGCAGTATAGTGAAAGTGTAAGTGTAAGTGTGCGTGTGTGTGTGTGTGTCGGTGTAAAGACGAAAAGGCGCTTATGGAGTGGAAAAGAAAAAACGGTACTTCACGGGAAGACAAGCGGATGCAGGTGAAAGAAAAGCAAGAACGACAGAACGACACGGCAGTGAAAGGGCAGCCGATACGCATTCATCGCTTTGGTCTTCCCGGCACGTAGGCAGTGGGCTATCCGTCCCTCTTTCTCGCTCCCTATCCAGGAATCCGAGAAGGAGAGAGCACGCGAGCGCAACCTCCTCGTCCACAGCAGGTCCTCTGGTCACTCAACGCCGGACTTCTTCGTGGAAACGCAGCAGTTCACGAGGACAATGTGGGCGCGTGCGCGTTACAAATCGTCTCATTTCAAGTCACCCCAACGGTACGCAGCGTTTGCCCCTTCCTCTGCTCGCCACTACCGACACGCAGCGCGGCTGACGGTGGGCCCTTTTTTATACTACCCCAAGCGCGGCCATTCTGCCACAACGAGGCCGGCGAATGGACGTTGACGACCACAGCGCATCGACCTCCGCTACACCGGGGCGCTGTCCAGGGACCGGTGGGCCGTGCAACGCTTTGGGGCGCCTTTTTCAGCTCCACTGCCATTCCACTGCACATGCACGCACGTACGCACAGCCCAGGCGCCGAAGGTCGAGGGCTGCGCTCGGCCTCAACGCAGCGCAGCTAAAGAAGAGCAACAAACACACAAACGTGAGTGGGTGCGCATATTCGTCGAGTCGTGCCGATACGATTCGACGTGAGCGAGCTCAAGCCCCATCTTGACCGCGCGCCCCTTCGACACAGCGCCAGCCCAGACCGGTCCACCGACACCAAAGCGTGCGAGCAGCTCTGCACCTCCACCTCCATTCCCCCCGAAGACCCCCCGCACAGAGGTGGCCGGCATCGCCAGAAGACGTTTTGAAGGAAAAAAGTAGCGGTAGGGAAGTCTGTGACACTCGCGGACTAAACTGACCAGAAAAATGCAAGTCGCTTCTCTGCTCACTCGCGCGTCTCCCTAGAGTCCCTCTCTCCTCGCCCCTCCCCCACCCCCAACTTCCCGATCCTTATCTCCTCTAGTGTGGCACTGAGGGCCGAAAAGCGGCCTACGGTGCGTCACGGATACGCGTATTGAACTCGGTGGTGCGGGTATCTGTGTGAAGTGGGTTCGCTGGGCAGTCCGTACTTTTCTGTGCATCCTCTTAATTCATTGATGTGAGGCGCAGCAGTGCACCCATCTTTATTCAGCGTCTAAAGCTTTCTCTCTTCGCTTGCGAATGATTCGCTCCCATGGATCCATCAAAGCGCATCTGTCTCAAGAATCTGCCGGAGGGGTGTACCAAGCGTGAAATCGCTGAACTGGTGCGCAACCGCACAGGCACACCGATTCACAGCATCGACCTTGGCGTCGACGCTGACGGGCGAGCGCGACGCTATGCTCATTTTTCCTGCGAGGGGGCAAAGCATGTTCTGGAGGTGCTGAATGCCGGCGTAGCACTGCGTAACACCACCATTCATGCCCATCCCGCCAAGGTGCACTACTCGTATCGCTACGCCGAGGCTCGCCGCAAGCGAGAGCGGGAGGAGGCAGAAGAGAAGCAGCAGCAAGAGGCATTTTGGGCTGCCTCGAGGCAGCGCTTTCTGGCGCGCACCAACGGTGGTGAGCTGCCAAAACACAAAACGCCAAAAGACTTTTACGCTTCAAAACGGAAGTACGCGCGTATTGCAGCAGAGATCGCTCTAATGTCCCGAAAAGCGCACGCTGCTGCAAGGGCTGATGCCATGCTCGTCGAGCGTCCACGCGGCACCGCCTCACACAGTGGTGCTGCGGCAGCTGGCGAGCCGCCTCGAGCGGCCGCTGGAAGTGGCGCTGCCCACGCGTCTGGGAAGCGGGCACCTCAGCCCAAGGCTACCAAGTCGAAAGCACCTGCCGCCATATCGTTGCCGCCGCCGGAGCCCACGAAAGAGGAGCGAAAGCTGAGCGGCCTTCAGGCAAAGCTAGCTGCGCTAAAGGAAAAGCTGAAGAAGTGAGACAAGTTTGAGGGCCATGTGCGCATGTGGCGTGGATCCTGGTCTTGCGGCCCACCTTTACATGGCGCGAGCGCGCCGCTTCTGCTTTGCCTCTTGCTGTTCGCTGCACGCATGAGCAAGTATGTTGGTTCAGGGATGTCTCTTCTGTGTGTGTGTGTGTGTGTGCATGTATGTGTAGTCGGAGCTGTGAGTAATATGCGTGCGCTGGCCCCCTCGCAATCAGGTCATGATGCAACGGGCGCAGCACAAGCGCGTGCGACTGAATGGACTTCTTCTCTTTCCACGCCCCTTTGGGGGAGACAAAAGGTGTAGCTGATTGTGAGACCAAAGAAGCCAAGGTGGTGGTGCACACGCCGTCCGTGCTTCTCCTCGTATTTGTTCTTCACGCTATCCCCAGCCACCACCACCACCACCACCCTCCCGCCATCTCCTGCGTCGGCGCTCACGGCAACAATATCATGGCTACGCCGCTCCACATTGATTTCACCTCCCTGCCCCCTTCCCCCTCCGTCCTCATGCCAACCGCAAACGATTTATATTTACATATACATGCACTTACACATATATATATATGTTGTCAGTACGGCACAAAGCCTACCGCATTTTCCTCCATTCCACCCGACCTCCTTACTCGTGGATGGCATCATCACTGAAAAGAGCGCCTCGTCACTGTCAACATTCCGTTTTGGTTGGGTTGCCGTCGAGCTATCAAGTCACGGGGGGAGGACTCTGACTAAAGGGCTGGCCCTTCACTGCTGGCTTTGCCTCCCTCTGCACACGGAGTGTTGCCGCCACCAAGAGGAGAGAGAGAGACAGACAGACGCAGTCACGCAAGCGGGCATTGGCCGTAGGAGGGAACGGCAGCACCAATCACCTCATTCACGGCAACCACAGCTAAGGAAACAGCGGGTTTTTTTTCAAGGGCTCCTCTCCCTCCCCCTCCCGGCCCTTTTTTTCTTTCTCTCTCGCGTGTGTGTGTGAGTGTTAGTGTACCTTTCTGCCACCCCGTCCGTAATCGTCTTCCTCGCATGCTTAACGAGTGCTTGTATGGGATAGAGTCATCTTGTATCTTCACGTTTCCCTCACTCGCTCCCCCCTCCCCCTCCCCTTCTTCTTCCTGCGGGGCGCTTTCTTTTTCCCTCTCATCGCTTTTCCTCTTTTGCGCGTCTGTGCTGCTGCTTGTGTGAACGAGGGGAGGCGGCGTCCTTTTTTTTCTCTGCGCTGTATCCCCGACAGAGTGTTTGGCGCATCACACCCTCCGTATCGTGGCGCCGTTGCGGATCGTTATTGCGGTAATCGCACGAAAGGAGGCCGAAGAAGCCGCTCTACGCGGCACATATCCTGTGAGCGCCTTGGATCGTTCCTGTGTGGGTGTGGGATGTGAACTTTTGCGTTGCGCTCGCTTTGCTTTCCCCCCTTTTCCTCCGTTTCTTTTTTTTTCGCCCCCCTCTCCGCCCTCCCTCTCACATGAAGATCACTTTCTATCTCCAACTCACGCGACGTTCTTTACCTCTGTCATCTCTTCCTCTTTCCTCCGAGTAGTGCGTTGCGTCTCTTCTCTGTGTACGTGTGTGTGTGCGCGCGCTCTGTTGTTCTTGTGCGGCGGCTCTAAACTGCATCTCTCTTCTGTCCTCGTTGGCTGAGCGGTCGCTCATCTCGTCACGCGCGCGCCTACCTTGCTGGCACTGCATGCTCGTAGCCACCATGCTTGCGAAAGGTTCCGATTGTGCCAAATCAAAGCAGCAGCAGCAGCAACAACAGCAGACGCCCGAGGGCATCAAGTCTCCGTGCACTCTCTCTCCTGAGTGCATCTCTTACGAGGAACGAATGGGCGACAGGCCAGCCAGTGACAATTGCGAGGATCTCCTTGATTGGTCACCGCAGACACCAGAGACGCTACCGGTGAGCGTGGAGGACCGGAGAGTGACGATGGTTGCGGGTATGTTCGCGACGGAGACGATGTGCGAGGGTGCGGCGACAGCATGTCTGAATGCGAAAAGGCTCGCTGGGGGCGCCGCTGTCGCAGTAGGCGCTGCAATCGCAGCGGCGCCGCAGAAGGCGCAGGAGAGAGGGCCGTTAGCTCCCATTATACGAAAGCCCTTGCATGGTGCTTCTGGCGCCGTGTCGTCCTCCACCAGGCACGTAGATGTGCTTGGCGGTCTCCCTAGCAGCACCAGTAGCAGCAGTAGTAGCAGCGGCACAGTCAGGAGCGCGGTGGCGGCGGGGCGCGCCGATGGGCCGCTGTCTCCGCCACTTCGAGGCGTCTTCTTCCCCTCTGTGGCCTGCGATGCTGCGACAACTGCCTCTTTGGTGACTCGCATCTCATCCTATTGTGATGTTATTACACTCGTGCAGCTGATGCGGGTGGACCGTTTGGCGAACCTGTTGGCAACGAGCGATGACGTGTGGAAGCCTCTTCTGGCCTCCATGAACCTGTCGCCTCTGCTTTCCGCATATGAGCGGGGAAGAGAGTACTACAGCTTCTTCGTCCAAGACGTCATCACCACACGCGCCTTGCATGGACACTATACGTTCCGAGCCGCGGACCCCGCATCAGGCAGCCGTGGAAGCGTAAGCACCACGAGCGGCTCAAGGTCGGCCGGCGCCAACTGCGACCACGCCTCACGAGACGACGACTCCTTTCAGGAAGACATCTTCAACATCGCCTCGCTGCAGCTGCTCATTTCTGCTGCCTCGCTAGGTCAGTCGAATCACCGTATCGGTCGTGTGCAGCTTCTCCTCACGTATAAGAATGAATCCATGGAGGTATTGCAGGGCTCGTGTCGCTTCTCGGTTCACCGTCGTTGCTTCTCCCTCTGCTGTAGCGCCTTCGGGACGGTGAAGCGCGGGCCCGTCTTCACGGTGGCCGTCGCAACCGTGACAAAGCCGTGGGCTAACGAGGACCTACAGCACTTTAGCGAGCACAAGAATGGTATCCGACTAGTCATGACGCCCGTGCTGTGGGAGGGGCAGAGCCCTGGCTCGCAAATTACGGAGAACGACATTCTCGTGGTGAGCCGCGCAAAGCCGACACCCTCCTCGGCCAGGCCGGCAGCTGGATCTGCGTCGGCAAGCAGCTCCCTCGGCACCCCCACCGCGTCACACGGCTAGCACGGGCTGCAGTGGCGACCGGAACGCTCAGCCTGGGCAGCCCATGCCTTGGAGTTGAGGCACCTGTCCGGTGTCCGCTGTTTTTTTCTCCCACCTCCTTCTTGCGCACCACATTGTTCGGGCGGCATCAACAGAGCCAAGGGCCGCGCTACCCGCCGAGAAGGCTGCTCCGTGGACGGAGTGCAGAGGCAGTGGATTTATGTGCGTGCGCCTGCGTGTCTGCCGCGTGCACCTCATGCACTGATGTAAAGATGAAGAGTGACCGTAGGTGCGGCGGTGTGATCTCAGTAGGTGCTAAAACGCTTCTCTCCCGCCCACTCCCTCTCTGTCTCTCCCTCTCTGCGCCCATGTGTGCACTGGCTACTGCTCGCTCCAGTGTTTGCGCATCGGACTCTTCGCTAATCACACGCGTAATTTCACCGGTCGTTGACAGGTGCGCCGACGTATGAGCGAGAGGGGGGGCGGTTTCAGCCCAGCATCTGGGTCCTCGTGTACGCTCTGCCAGGCCCCTCCCCTTCCCTCCCTCCCTCGCCTCCTGCATTCTTTGCACAGCTCCTTCTCTTTGCGAGCGTCCTTGTGTTGGTGCTTTCCTCTTCATCGTTCGACTTGCGTAGCCAAGGTGGGGCCGAGCGCACACGCGTTCACGCTCGCTTACCGGGGCTCAACGTCATCCTTCACATGGTGATAAAAGGAGAGGGACAAAAGTGCAAGACGTGCTTTAGTGCTCACTCACGTGGCGCAGCGAGAGGTGTAACACAAATCTGTGGTGTTGTGGAAGCGTTTTTTTTGTATTCTCTGCTCCCTTACTCAGTTCGAAATTGTGCTCTATTTCGTGGACCACGCGCACAAATCGACGCAATTCAGCAAGGGCACGGTGGGAACAAGGAGTCGGCAGCGCGGCGAAGCTCCTTGTCACTCGAGCCCGAGCGAAACCAGTGCTGGAAGTGCCTCCCTCTCTCCGTCATGTTTGCGTGCGGCCTCCCCGCCGCACGTTTTCGTTTCCCGTTGTTTATGCCGCCTCTTTCTTCCCCTGGTGTGCGCACGCATCCACCTCTCCACGCCCCTCTTGCTCTCGCTCTCTCTCTCGCCACCTCCTCCGGCCCCCTTCCTCCCTATCCATCAGCGTGCCGCATCATATCGGCACTTCAAGTGGGACACGTGCAACTCATAGAGCGCGCCTTCACGCAACGACGCCGCTTGCGATCTCTCGACTGCGTCTTCGCAAGGAAAAAGTCAGCCCTCACGCACGCCTCTGCCCGACGCGGCGTCTCGCGCAAGAGGAGAAATTTGGCGGGCGGCACGGCGCCCGTAAAAAGGTGCGAAGACAGCACCCCACAGAGGGGGCCGCGCTCCTCTTTCTCGTTCAGAAAGGAACGGCACTGCACTTCGAGCATACGCGCATTCGCATGGACTTACGATTGTGTGCATGTTTCACGAACGTGCACACAGGCAGGCAGTAACCCCGGCGATACAAAGAAAGAAGGGGCGGAAATGCGCACACACATGAAAGGGGTCAGTCTCGACGGAGAGGCGCCTCCTCCTCCACACCGGCCACTGCGCGTCCGCACTATTGAAATCCTGTGGCACTGCAATGAACGCAACGAAGAAGCGGAGCTTCTGGGCATGCAGAGCAGCGTGATGGAGGGCATTACGAGCATTGACTACAACCCTTGCTGTCATCGCATCGTCACCACCGGCGGTGACGGCAATATCCGTCTGTGGGAAATGCGCGTCGATGCGCTGAACGCTTGGCTTGAGAACAACGCGAATGACATGACGGCGTGCTGCCGCCACCTCTGCCGTATGCGCACCTCCTGGATGCCGCTGACAGCACGGTGGTCACCGCAAGGGGAAATGATAGCAAGCGCGCACTGTGACGGCAAGGTGTGTCTGTGGTGGCGGGACCCTGCCGGGGGATCAGCGGCCGCAGCAGCACGAGCAAACGATGAGGGCAGCAGCGACAGTGACCTACGTGGAGGTTCAGGCGACTCGGACGGTGATGTAGAGGATTGGAAGGCGTACCGTCACCTGAGTGGGCACATCAGCGATGTGTACGACGTTTGCTTCTCCGCCGACTCTCGCTACCTGCTGAGCGGAGCTGGAGACGGCAGCATTGTCATTCACGATATGGAAGGCTCCACCATGCCCGTGCTGCAACTCACCGACCTGCACACAAAGTTCTGCCGCGGCGTTGCATGGGATCCGTGGACGCGGTTTCTTCATACCTTTGGCTGCGGGCCGTCGCTGCTGTGCTTCACACACGTGCCGAGGCGCGAGGGCCACTGCCGCCGCATGCACCTTGCTGGCCAGCGCAAGTGCCAGGGGGATTACATTGGCGAGTCGTGTGCCTTGTCGTACCGTCGCTTGTGCTGGTCACCAGATGGCTTGTTGCTCGCCGTGCCGTATGGTAAGATGACGAAGGCTGGCCATCGGCAGGCGCCAAGTATGGCTAACCTGCTGGCCTCCATCGAGGCAAAGGAGAAGGCCGAGGCGGTGTTCCCGGCAACGAGCGACCATACGCAGGACGTGTCGTTACCGACGCACAAGATCGAAGCCGGAGACGGTAATATCCTCCACAGCGCGCCGGCCACGGTCATCGGAAGCGCCGGCGACGACGAGCTGGATGACATGGTCCACTGCGTGTACATATACACTCGAGATGCACCGGATAAAGTCGCTTGTCGACTTGGTGTACGCGGGTTTAGTGAGGTGCGAGGCGCACTCTGGGCGCCGTGCTTCCTCGAGCCTCTGCCGACCGATGAGATACTGGAAAGATACCCGCAGCAGCACACAGTCTTCTCGAGCTCCACAGCCGATGATGAGGCGGCCGAGCCGACAGCCGCAGCCACGTCTGCGGGCCGGCACCGCGCCGATCCAACGACGTCGGAGGCGCTACCGTCGCGGCTGGCAGCGCTTGAAGCGAGACGTCAGCGCCGCGGAGCTTGGGGGCCAGCAGAGTACCGCATGGCGCTGGCCGTGTGGACGTCAGATGCTGTCATTATCTACACCACAGATAGCAGCTCTCGCCACAGTGACTTCACTGACTTGCACATGCGCAGCATTGCTGACGTGGCTTGGAGTCACGATGCGTCTCACCTGTACACCGCCTCCCTGGACGGGTACATCAGCGTCATCGCGTTTGGCGACTCCCTGACAACGGCGCATCGACTACCGTCCTTCTCCATGTCACCTGCAGTTCGCTCGCTCTGTGATTTACTGAAGTGCATTGAGCTTACCGCAATCCGTGTAGAGAAGGGCCGCAGCACCGGCACATTATTGGCTGGGGCCGCTAGAGGGGACGCAAAGGTCGGAGGTGGTGCCTCTTCCCCAGCACCACCATCAGCAGCCACGACCAGCATAGCTGTCGTGCGGAAGAAGAAGAAAGTGGAAAGGGTGTGTGGTGATGCCGCGCCACCGCCCGTGGCGGCGAAGAAGGCGGTCGACATGCAGCAATTGGAAGCCCTCATTTCGGATATTTGAGCTAAGGCAGCCTTGTGGATGTGCGGGTGTTTGGGAGGAGGTCTGGCGGTATGTAGCGTGAGCGGCAGAACTGTTCACGCTCCCACACACACGCACACACCTATCCCATGGTTACTCCTAAAGATACCTCGCTTCCGCAAGACGCATGCGCTACCCGTCAACACAGGCGCGTGAAGTGATAAGTCGTGTTAGGCGGGAGAGGTGCTTGCGCATTGGTCTGCCGTTGATGCGCGCTCCACCCGGCTCGACTCGGCTCCGCTGCGCCTTGCTGTGGCTTTGCGGTCTGTAGTGAAGTGTGTACTCTTCGTGGAGACGCGTCTTGCGAACGGCAAAAAAAACAAAATTCGAGGAGAAAACGAGTGCTGTCTCGGAAAGAGTCAGTGACGCACACGCCCTCCCTTTCATCACAGAGTCTTTGCGGCAGTCCCACACGCGCTGTCCATGCGGTCTTCTTCCTCGCCCCTCTCCCGATGCCTCACTCAGTGGAGGAGGTGGACGTAATACGTGATCAATGGGAGGTGTACATGCCTTTTTGCCCTCGTTTGTAGGGTGTCAAGTGAGCAGTGAAGCCGCCGTCACCACCACCCTTCGGCAGTCCAGAGATGCAGCTGCGCCTCTGCGGTCACCTTGCAAAACGCGCACGACCTCCATCTCCCTAACCCCTCCCCCTTCGCCACCTCTTTCGCATACCCTTTCTCCATGGCGCTATGGCTTTTCTGAGGCAGATCGCCCATGTTCAGCTCCACATCCGATTCAACCTCTCGGCGGCTCGGCGGCGACGACGCCTCAGCCTTGCGCGTCATGCCTTCCACAGGTGACCCCACCGATGAAGTGCGCGCCTCACTCGCCAGCCTCACAGCGCGGGCACAAAGGCTGGTGTCGGAGAGGGACGCTGAGCCGCTCCTGCGCAACGGGTTCGGCCTTTTTGAGGCCTCCCGCAAGGCTGCGGAAGAGGCGCGGCACCAGGCGAGCAAGTGCCAGTCCACTAGTGAGGGCTACGCCCCAGCGACCCACGCGTCGGTGGAGCTGTTCATGACACAGCACCTCGGCTTCGATGCACAAGCGCAGCAGCGCCTACTGCAGCAGCTGCAGCACCGCCACGCTCAGCTCGGAGTAGATCTCGGCCCGATCGAAACCTTGCCTGGTGCTGAGGCTTCGGGGTTCATGGGGACTGCGGACGTAGACGCGGTAGTGGCAGAGCTGAAGAATGACATCCTGCTTGACGTCCAGCACGCCGTGCATCGACGCCAAACGAGCATCGTGCGGGATCAGGTCGACGCCCTCTTCAAGGCTACCTGGCACCCATTCTACGTGCGCATTGCGGACGACTACGAGGCGCTGTCCATGGGAACAAACGAGCTCGCCGCTGGGAAGACAGGGGGCGGTGGTCACCTGTCCTCTGCGGGCACCGCCGCCGCGTTTGCAGGGTTGTCTGCCGGTGCAGGCGACGGCATCGGCAACTCCCTGGTGGAAATACTCAATAGCGGCTCTTCGCTGGCCGCCGAGCTGAACCGCCGCGTCGCTGCCTTTGCCGCCATTGTCGAGGAGTACGCACCGGCGCAGTGGGCTGCGCACTTCACTGCCTATGTCACGGAGACATCGCTGAACGGGGCGGATGACCTGACGGTGCTGTGGGCCTCCATTGTGCAGATTATCGAGCCGATGCAGCGGCGCGGCTCTGAGGCCAACATCCTATCCTACGTGGCCAGCAGTCGTCGTGTGATGGAGCGCAAGTCACTGAGCCGACTGCTGGAGCGAATGCTGCGCATGGACCCTATGCGTTTTGAGGAAGTAGAGAACATGAGCGCTTCGCGCCTAATGGACGTAATCGCACGCTCGTGCGGCTCAGCGAACCACTGGATGCACGTGTTCGTCGCGATGCGCGTGGGTCGTTACGATGTGGCGCAGCTGGCAGTGGATGCGCTCGGGATTCAGTCTGTGCGCGATGCTGTGGCGGCGGTCGCCGCGGCAGCTCCTGCCGAGCGCAATGCTATGCCACCTGCTTCGAATCTCCAGCCTGTATACGCGGAAGCAAAAACAAAAGAAGACGTATATCGGCAGGCTGTGCTAATGGTGCTGCTCGCTGGTCACACAGGTGAAAATCATGCAGCTGTCCTCCGCACGATGCTGAGCCTCGAGCACAAGGTGACGGACTCTCTGGAAGATGCGCTGTGGCTGCGTTTGTCGTGCATTCGTGGCGTCGATAAGTCGGCGCAGTTGTCTCCCGTTCAGAGCCTGCGCACACTCCAGCGTGCCGTACTCGATGATATGCAGGAGCTGGTAAGCATTACGCAGGGCAACGCCTGCCGTCTAGCGTCGTTTCTCATTCACGCCTTGCTTCCCTCGACGGGTCTGCGGCTGCTATTAGAGAACAACATTACCCATGTGGACGGCTTTCATATGGCGTTGTGCTTCAGTGCGCAGAACCTCTTGCAGGGAAGGCTGCACTCTGCGCTGGAGGCTCCGATCGACATCGCTCGCCACATGAGCCGCTACAGCTCCGTGGTGTTACTGGACATCGACCGTCGCATTCGCACCGCCGTGTTTGCAGGGACGGCCATATTCGCCTACTTCCACAAGAGCGGTCTGACGGAGGCATTCGTAGAGTTCTGCTCGAAGGATATCATCTGTGCACGGCTGCTGGGCTCGCGCAACTCCGTGGGTGGGCAGGACCCACTACTGCTGCGAGCCGGCACTGGCGCACTCTCAGAGGAGTTACTAAAGGCGCTCCTTCAAGTGGCGGAGGCTGCCTCGGCTCGCAGTGAGGTAACGAAAGCGACTCACGTGCTGTTAACAGTCGCTCTCCTCGCGAGCCAGCTTCGCCGGCCAGAGCTGCAGCAGCGGGCTCTACGGCGCGCCGTGCAGATGATGTCGCCAGCTCTGGCCCAGGTGCTGCATCTTCCACCGCGCAGCACCGTCGTGTCGGATGTCTTGTCGCAGGCGGCGCTACTGCAGCAAGCGGTGAACGCTGTCCCGCATCATCTGCAGGACGAGGCCATCGGTGCGCAGGACTACCAAACATTTGCGCAGCTGTGCCGCATGGCGGACGTGTACGCCTTTTATATCAACGGCAACGTTAGCGACGCCGTGGATGCGTTCCTGCAGCTACCGTTTGTGCCTCCGCCAAACAGCGCCGTGAAAGGCGGAGTCGACGGGTACGTTGAGGCGTACTGCACTGCACCTGGTAGCGTACAGCTCGGCGCCAGTGCCGCGCTTCGGATGGCTGTCTCAGCAGCAGGTCAGCTTCTTCAGTATTACACACGCAGCAGCGCCAGCGGCGGCACTGACGTCGATGACAAGAGGCTCCGCCTGCTACACCGAATGCAAACTGTGCTCGAATGGGCTCGTCAGTGCTGCGCTCGGACCAGCGTGGCATACCCAGCCGTCGCAGAGGAATTCGAACGTGCGTATCTGTGCTGAGAACAAAGACAAGGTGTTTGGCGTGTGCACAGCGCCTTTCCCTCCCCTCTCCCACCCATCCTTTCCCCAGAGTGTTTTGCGCCTTCACACACACACGCACGCACGCACGCCGCCTCTCCTCCCTCTGTGTTTGTGTCCGCGGCTTCTGACAGCCTGTATAGCTCCAGTTGCCGTGATCTGCCATCTGTGTGAGTTGGCGGTGCGTAAAAGGCCGGAGATGAGCTTGTCTGCGTGGTTTGTGTGTGTGTGTGTGTTTGGCTCGGTATGTGTGACGTGTGCGCCTCGTTCCCTCTCTTGTTGCGGCAGTGTCCTCTTCTCGGCCTGTTGTATAGGCGATATGAGAGGAGTGGGTAGCTCATGAAAAATTGGTCTGTAGGGGGCGTGGTGACTGAAGCGACAATATATCTATATATGGGGGAGGTGTTACCGAAGGGGAAACGCAGAAGGCGTCAACAACGTCGGTTCAACGCAGTGTGGCCGAGTCCCTCGACTAATCCACACACTCAAGTGCAAGCAGGTCGGCTTCTACATGCGTGCGCAGCAGAGGGTTGTGTGTGTCTGTGTGTGTGGGTGTGGGTGTGTGTGAGTGTGGGCGTGTGTGTGGGTGTGTAACGCGTTGTAGGCCGAGACATCGCCTCGCATGGCGGGCCCTTCTAACACGCAAGTCAGACAAGCGAAGGCAGAGTAAGGGTCTTTGTATGCAAGCTGCGTCTCTCAGCATTATGCTTCACACAAGCGGGCGGCGCAAGTACTCTACGCGTGTAGAGGGGAGGAGGAGGGGGGCAATAAAACGCTCCCTAATATACACACACCTCCACCCGCTCAGTTGTGGGCAGCGACCGCACTGAGCTTCGCCGATCTCACCCGTCAAAGATGCTCAGCAGACCGACTAGAGTAGAGCGCAGGTGTGGTCTGCCACCACCTCTTCACTTTTTGATTATTCCCCACGCACTTCCCCTCTGGCACCCCCTGTGCGCTTTTCCCCGCTCCTCCTCAGCCTTCGCATGAGCACGTGAACGATGCCGCGAGATGTAGATCTCGAGCGACTGACGGCGTTCGCCAAGGACTATGCGCAGCTGTACGCGCGCTTTGCGAATCACTTCGCTATCCCGGAGAGAGCTACAATCGACGGCTTTGCGGAGCTTTTTGAGGCGAGCCATATCGAGTACCTTCACTACTGCGGCGGCACAACGCTCGACCGTCCGTTCTTTCCTGCCATCACGAGTGACCTTCTCATGCTGAGCTCTGCTTACCTGTCCATTCCGGAGGCGGTGGCGCTGCGAGGCGCTCGCACGTTTGGGCTGCTTTTGAGCTTCTTCCTCTACGCCACTCAGCCCGCACGCCAGCAGCCCACGGCTCTGCCAAATATGGAAAGTGAAGAAATGCCGTCGTCGCCAGCCCCTGCAGCAGCGTCGCTTGTGGAATCCACAGCACCCCACAATGAAGGAAGGCGAGCGACTCGCATCTCGATGAAGGCGGACACCCTCACCAGCTCAAGCACCCAGCAATCACACTCTAGTAGTGCAGCAGCAAAGACGGTAGCCACCGCGCCATCCTCGCCGCCGGTCCCGTCGTCCCTGCGGCTCCCGATGCAGCCAGTGCCGATAAGCGTCAGCTGCATGCGCCTATTACTTTCCCGTCTGTCGATGGACGCAGGATCGGGGATCGCGTCCGGGCAGTCCTCTGCAGCGTCCCACTCGCCGACTCAGCTATCCCATACCGAGGCCAAAGTTGTGCTGGCGCTGCACCGCGCCTCTGGGTGGCATATTGAGCCCTATCTACCGCAGAGCAAGCACATATCTGCGCTCTTGTCTGCACATCAGGCATGCGCGGTACCGCTCGTACAGTATGCTGCACCTGTCCCTCGCACGCTGTTTGCGGCCAAGCTGACAGCACGGTCGATGCTGAATGTGTCGGCGGCACCAGAGGAGATCGGCGGGTCCGACAGCCTCTTTCTCAACCCGGACTTTGTGCGACTGCGGCGGGAGTACGAGGCGATGCGCCGCCAACTCCTACAGGGAGAGCGCATGTGAGGGCAGGGAGCGAAGCAGCATTTCCTTCCATGATGATGCACTCTGACGCCCAGAGGTGGCAAAGTAGCTTTGTGCTCGCCTGCGCCGCACGTCACTCCGTCTCTTCCTCACCACCGCCACCACCTACCCCTACGGCAGATCGTGGGCAAGCGGAGGGGGAGGGGGAGAGACGGAGTGTCACCCCACGCATAACTTTACCTGCCTGTCCGTCTTTTTCATGCGATAATGACCCGGACAGCGAACGCCCCCTAAGAGGGCGACCACAGCGAAGCGCCAAAGCAAGTGAAGGGAAACAAGTAGGCGTGTGCTTGCCTGCTGATTTGCTTCAGAGGCCCCTCCCTCCCCCCACTCTACCTTCATCTATTTCTGGTCTCTCTCTCTGCCTACGTCCTTTGCACACGCGGCCTCGGATCGCCATCGCCTTTGGAGCAAACAACAGATTGCGCGCCTGCTTGTGCACGCCGTGCCGCGCGAACGACGAGTCTGCTCACCTCTATTCCTTTCCTCTGCTCCGCGATGGCCCTTCGGCGCGCCGTGCTGCGAGGGGGGCGGTCTTCCCTATCGCCTCTCTTGGCCAGCATTCGATGTGCGTGGCAGCCGCACAGCACTTTGAGCCCAGCGCAAACTCACTTGAGCACAGACGCAGTCTCGGCTTCCTCATCAGCCGGCCCGTCACTGGCGTTGGAGGACTCGGCAGCGCCGGGCTCACCTCGTGGCCCCCGAGAGGCGGACCTGCTGTTTGACGTACTCGGCGTTCCTGAAGATCCGCCCCCGCACGCTGAGCTGGAAACTGATGCGCCAAACCGCAGAGCTTGGCGCATGCCCCGTAATGCATTCTCAGCATCATTGACCAACGTTGGCCGAGAGGGGCGAGCCTCGGATGCATCGGTGCCTGCATCGGCTCCGCACGTTCAACAGGCTGTTCGCCAGGCGGTGCTTCATCCCTTGTGCAGCGCCGACTCGCAGGTCGGCGGTAGCGAATTGCATGAACCAAAGCCGGGCAAGAGTGCTGCGTCGTCGTCGTCGTCGAAGCCGGACCTATGGGAGTCGTACAAGGTGATCATTGTGGACGCGTTGGGAATGCCCGCTGATTTGCCGAAAGCTGCACCAGGGAGCTTTGAGGACCTGCTCGAGCTCTCACCGTCAATCCTTCGGACGCAGCTGCAGAAGCTGATGGAGCGCAAGCGCTATCGCGCCCTCACCCCTGTGCAGGCCGCCGTCATTCCGCTCATGCTAGAACACCGCGATCTGCTCTGTATTGCGCCAACAGCGACTGGCAAGACTCTCTGCTATGTATACGCGGCTCTCCTGCACCTGCTGCTGAAGGACATGGGTGACCGGTCAGCCGCGATGGCGGGCAGTGAGGGTGGCGGTGTAAGTCTGAACCGGCGGCAAGTGGAGACCTTCCTGCACGAGAAGATCAGCAAAGGGGAAATCTGTCCCTACTGCGAACTGAGCATCGTCGAGGTGCGCGTGTGTCCGACGACAGGCTTTCCGCACGCATCCGTGTCCGAGATCGAGAGCGACTTTGCTCTTCGGTCGAAGGAGCGGCGCGCGATGCGTCTGGAAGAGCTACAATCCTCTGTCGCGGAGCCGCGCGTGCTGGTACTGGTACCGAATAGTCCGTTGGCCTCTCAAGTTTCTGCGGTATTCCGCTCTCTTCACTGCGACTACAGGATCCGCAGCATGGTGCGTGCCTCCAGCGCAGAGGAGCAGCGCAAGTACCTGCATGCGCTCGAGGACGGCGCCGACGTGCTCGTTGCCTCCCCGGAAACCATACTGCCAGCGTTATACAAGCGCAAGCTATCCCTACGGCGAGTGCAGACAGTGGTGATGGATGAAGTCGACGACATCGTCTCTGTGAATCACTTCGAGCCCATGAAGATCATCCTGGGCGCGTTGCCAAAGGGTGCGCTACGGCCGCAGCGGCTTCTGTTCGGTGCCTCACTGCCGCCCGTCGCCTATGAAATGATCAGAACAACGATGCTTCTGCCCTCTCATAGGTTCGTGCTCGTCGACCTCAAAGCCCCGGCAGAGCGGCGCCGCGCTACGCCCTCTCCTCTCGTGACGTCGTCATCGACGCCATCCTCCTCCTCCTCCCTCTCAACCAACAAGCCAAGCGCAGGGGGCGACGGCGATCGGCCCGCAGGGGCCTTGTCAGCGACCGTCACGGGTGGTCTCCTTACCGCGCGCACGAATCTGCGCCACCTTGTGTTCATGGTGGGGCGCGCCGAGAAGGTGCAGAAGCTGGCGTGGCTTTACGAGACCGGCAAGCTCAGCCCGGACCAGCGCACTCTCATCTTCTGCAACTCACGCCACAACGTCGCGTACGTGTGCGACAAGATGAAGGAGTTAGTTTCGCAAGTGAACTTTACCACTCTTACCTCGCACGCCTCGTCGACGGCACGCGAAGGTGTACTGAAAATGTTCCGAACAGGGGTGTCAACCAGCCTAATCTGCACGGACCTGCTGAGTCGAGGAATCGATTTTCAGGGCGTGGTCTATGTCGTGCACTACGACATGCCTACGGACATGGAGACCTGGATGCACCGGTGTGGTCGCTGCGGTCGTGGAGGACTGCTGCAGGGAAAGGGGTATGTATATACCTTTTTTCAGCCAGAGAACATCAAGCTGGCAAAGCCGCTCGTCGGGTATCTCCGCCAGCACCAACAGCTGGTGCCGCCGAAGCTGCGCGAGTACGCGAATCAGTCATTCATTGACGTGTTCAACAACTCGCTCTTCCACCATCCGACGCGGCCGTATCGAAAGGATGATCCGCAGAACAGCACACCGGTTCTCGGCCGATGCTCGAGACGCTTCCCTGACTATAAGCAGGGCATCATTCACAAGTACTTTAGGCCACAGTGACGGCTGAGACGCTGCGTACGCCTGATGCGGATGGAAGAAGCAGATGGTGGGACAAAATAGTGCTTTCGGTCCTTCGGCGGTTGCAACCCCCACCGCAGCGCTTCATCAGTTTCCCTTTTCTTTTTTCGACAATGCAGAGTCCGCACAGATCCGCGATAACTTTGGAGCTGGCTGCGGCGCTTACCCCTTTTTTTTCTCTTTACACGCACGCCAGCGCACACGCACACGCCGTAACCTTCGTTTTAAAAAAACCCCAAAAAAACTCTTGTTGCCGTTGCTAACGCGCGAGCGAATGCTGCAGCCACGCTTGAGCTTTTTCTCGAGGAAACGCTCAGAGAGAGAGAGGGGGAAGCCAACCCGATGTGTGCAAACCTCACAGGCGCCGCGCTCTCTCCACTTTCTCGTGTGCAGCGCAGACGGCAGCTTGCGGATATCACCGTCTCCTTCTACACACACACACAATCTTCAGTGAAGCTGTGCTGTGGGATGTCGGTATGTCGTTTACGGGAGGGGACGCCTCCGCCGCGTGTGTTTTTGCCACGCGGCCGTGCCACGCTTTCAGCCCCCCTCCCCGTTTCTGATTCTCCTCAGCTGTCTCTGCGTCCAAATTCTGGGTCGATCGGGCTGGCTCGTCATCCCTCTTTCTCTTCACCCCCGTCCCGACGCCTCCTCGTTCCCACTTCCACCATCGAAGGCCTCTTATAGCCTCAGTCGCCCTCCCTCCTCAATCACCACCACCATCAGCACACAACGTCTCCTTACAAGTAACTTGTTCTTCACGGTCCCCATCACACCCGGTGTCTTTCCTTTTTCCTCGCTACGTACTCTAACCCCTAACTCCCCCCTGCCGCCGCCCCGCCTCTCACGTTGGTCCCTCGATGGGAAGCAAAAAGAAGCCGGTGAAGATCCCGCCCATCCACGAGCTTCGGCCTGGTTGGGCGGCAGTAGCATTCCATACCGCCATTTATCTCATCCGTCACGACTTCGTCGCAGCTGTTGTTGCCGCCTTTATTGTGCAGCCGCTCTATCAGCGGGTGGTTCTGCAGAACAGCTATCTGCAGGGGCTCTCCGCCCCCGCCCTCTTCACGCTGGTCTTCGCGGTGCTCTGCCACTGCGTGCCGTGGGCCCTCTTCAACGGCATCTTCCTCTTCTTCGACAGCCTCCACCCCCAGTATGGGATCGAAGGCCTCAAAAACAACCTCCTCCTTGCCCCGCTGGGCCGCAGGATGGCCATGTACAAGCTTCCCCGAAAGCCGCAGCAGGTACCATCCGCAAGGCTCATCTTCAACACCATGTTGCACGCCGTGGTCAATCAGTACCTCGTCATACCGGTGATACTCTATGCATACATGGTGTACACGAACTCGTGCGTGCTGCAGGCCCCACCGCCGGAGACGGCCATTGTCGGCTTCACCCCAGAAGACATGGCCGACTACATGAGCGGTCACAATCTAACGAAAATGCTGAGGAGCCTCCTCGCCATCACGCCTCACTTTCTGATCGCTAACGTGATTAATGAAGTTGGCTTCTACACGGCGCACGGCATCCTGCACTCGAGCCCCACCCTCTACCGTATGTTTCATAAGAAGCATCACATGTACACGGGCACCATCAGCATCGCCGCCGAGTACGCCTCACCACTGGAGGAGATTCTCGCTAATTCGATCCCGACAGCTGCGTATTTTGCGTTCATGTTCTTTCACTACACGCGGGAGGAGGCATCCAAGTCAGTCTTCGTCACGTCAGCACGGGCGTGGCCTCTCTTCATGACGTGGATGTGGGCACGCCTATGGGAGACGTACGAGGTGCACAGCGGCTACTGCTTCAGCGACACCTGGCTGGGCAAACTTGGCCTCTTGCACGGCCACCGCGCACGCTTCCACGACTTTCATCACACGCACAATGTCTGCAACTACGGCAGCGGCCTCTTCATGGACGCGCTCCTCAACACGATGGATCCCTACCTGATCCACCGCTACCCAGTCAAGCACCCGTGCGCCATGACGCCAGAGGAGGACTTGAAAATGCAGAGCGACCTGGAGCCTACCAGTGACGAGACGGACACAGTGCGCGCACGTTCATGAAAGAACGCAGGCACAAGTCGACTTCCCGGGTCAAATCACTTTGCTGCTGTCGGAGCACCGAATTTCCCCTTTCTCCTTGCTTTTTTTCTGGTCAGTTTAGTCCGCGAGTGTCACAGACTTCCCTACCGCTACTTTTTTCCTTCAAAACGTCTTCTGGCGATGCCGGCCACCTCTGTGCGGGGGGTCTTCGGGGGGAATGGAGGTGGAGGTGCAGAGCTGCTCGCACGCTTTGGTGTCGGTGGACCGGTCTGGGCTGGCGCTGTGTCGAAGGGGCGCGCGGTCAAGATGGGGCTTGAGCTCGCTCACGTCGAATCGTATCGGCACGACTCGACGAATATGCGCACCCACTCACGTTTGTGTGTTTGTTGCTCTTCTTTAGCTGCGCTGCGTTGAGGCCGAGCGCAGCCCTCGACCTTCGGCGCCTGGGCTGTGCGTACGTGCGTGCATGTGCAGTGGAATGGCAGTGGAGCTGAAAAAGGCGCCCCAAAGCGTTGCACGGCCCACCGGTCCCTGGACAGCGCCCCGGTGTAGCGGAGGTCGATGCGCTGTGGTCGTCAACGTCCATTCGCCGGCCTCGTTGTGGCAGAATGGACGCATTTTTCTTGTGTTTTTTTATTGTGTATGTTCCACCGAGCCGTCGACTCGAGCGTCCCATGTCAGTATGCGAATGGACTCGTCCTCATCCTTTTTCTTTGCGGGTGTCTGCTCACGCTCTCGATTCGGCGGACAAATGCGCTCCCACACGCACGTACACCACCACCACCACACAGACACACCAGGCCCTCGCTGCTTGGTTGTGTGGAGAGCCTGAGCCATCCTGAAGGGGTGCAGCTGGCGGCGCCCGGCATGGCGGGAGCGGGTGTGAGGCGACCCTCGAAGTGTGTGGGTGGGTAGAGCTCGAGGCAGAGACCGTGCTCGTGTCGCTGCGTAGGCAAGCATTGCTGTAGCAGGCGTGCCGGCGGCTGCCTCGCGTCACGCGGTCGGGCCTGGGTGTCAGGGGCGGAGTGGGAGGGGATGCGAATCCAACTCATGCCGTATGGCGGAGTGCGGCTACGCGGAGGAAGCGCAACCGCCTATGCACGCCTGCCATGTCAGCGTCGCTGTGTGTGTGTGTAAGTGTCATGGCAACCCCTTTTTCTTTCCCACCCACCCACCCCTTTCCCCTCTTCGCTGCAAAGGAAGGGCGTGCGCCATGATTTTTAGTGCGCTTCGCTATGCCCTTTTATTTGGGCGTATGCTGTGATTGTGTTGAGCGTTGCTGTTGCTTCTCGAATACATTTTAGCCCGGTTCTTTTGCAAAGTCGCGGTGGCCTGTTTCTTCGTGGAGCGGCTGCTGTTGCTGTGTTGTAGAGATAGGCGGGCCTTGGGGGGAGGGAGGAATCGGAGGGATCGTGCCGCTTGCAACAGTGCCTGCGTTTGAGTGGCGGGAGATCAAAGACTCATCACGGAGTGGCTACGGAAAAGAGAAGATGCGGAGAGGGTGAAGAGACGGGCCAGTCGCTTCCGTTCCCGTTCTCTTCTCGTGTGCGGTTGGCCGGTGTTTGTCTCGGTGCGGGGACCATAAAGGAGCGGAGCGGCGGTGCATGTGCGCCAGCCTGCTGGTGCATCGCCTCTTGCCGGTATTTCATAAAAACGAGAACAAAGGAAATGCCGGCAAGAGGATGAGGACATGGCGCCATCTACAGCACGTGAGGTCTGTGTGTGTGTGTGTGTGTGTGGAGGCGGTATCCTTATATATATATATATTCGTGGCCTCTATCCCCCTCCTGAGGTTTTCTGAAAAGGTCACCACGCGCGTCCTCCTCGGCCTTTGCCATCCTCGTTCGCGTCGTTATCCTCTGTATCTCATCCGCATCTCCTCATCCTTCTCCTCCTTTTTTATGTTTCACTCCATCCCCGCGCGTTGCCAACCCGACACCACACCCCATATCGTCAATTTTTTTTTTGCTGTCGTTGTGGTGGTTGTTCCACCTGATGTAGGAAAGCTATCTCCAGGGGAACCGTACCGGAGAAAAGAGGTCGCGGGCAACACCACAAAGGCACACAAAGCCAAGCACATACACACCCTTCCGCATACGCCGCCGGGTTATCCCCACCTCTCTCTACTCTGTCCGCCCATTCCATCCCCCTTCTGCCGCAGCGCACGCGATGACGTGTGAGCTCAATAAGCCGATGGCGGACGTCGCGGTCGCCACTACGGCGCCGAAGTTGGTGACGCTCAAGGAAGCAATCGAGCAGGACGGGCTGCCACCGACGCCTTCTGCGACGCAGCGTCGGCTGATGGGCGTTCACATCACCGGGTGCCCGAGTTTAGTGAATGGGCACATGCTTCCAAGGCACAAAACAGTTGCCAATGACTTCTCCTCCATTGACCCCCTGCAGTATCGCAAGGCGCACAAGGTGCGCAACAACAACACGGCTAGCTACATCGAAAGAGAGGAAAACGTGCTAGGCATGCTCACCACCAACCAATGTGTCAACCGCATGACCCGCCTCGGCGTGCAGTTGCGGGATGAGTGGGCCAAGAACCCGAAAGACGCGCCAACAGTCAATAGCCTTTCGCTGCGTGGCTACCACAGTCGCTTTCTCGCCCCAAGCTTTGACCAGCGGTCCACATATCGGTGGGACTACTGTCAGTGGGAGCCGGACGGCCTCCACGACACAATTCGCCGCGAGCAGCTCGCCACGTACCGCGACGCGTGGACGGAGGACGAGCGGGCGGATGTGGCCATATCCATGAAGATTCCGTACCTGACAATGGGGGTGTCCTCAGATCGGCTCAAAGACAAGTCGACAATCTATCGGAAGGACTTCATGGAATATGCCACCCCAGAGGAGTACCGTACGCTATCCCACAAAACCAACCTCGAAGACCTCGGCAGCACGTACGCCTACTCCGCCTACTCCGTCGATGACCCGCGCCGCCAGGTCGTGTACGACGCGGCCGTCGCCGCCCTAAAGACGCCGCATAGTGTGTTGGAGAAAACGTTCAGCCCGCGCAGCTCCTTCCTTGACAACAGCGCGTGGGCCAAGCGGCAGTCCTCAGCACGTGAGGAGCTGGACCGCCTGCGTGCGATGCGGCGCGAGACGGTGCGCCTATCCGCAGCGAAGCGCAACACCTCTAAGCCTTCCGATGGCCCGACGAAGAACCCGGTTGTGATTCCTGGCATGAAGGGTTGCGGCTACCGTCGCGCGCCGAAGGAGAGCACCTCGTACGTGTTTCTTCCACGCGATCATTTCAACTACCAAGCGGTAGACAACTTTTAGGCTGTCATCATCGTTGGCCTCACAGATCGCGCAAACGGTGTGTGCGTATGCTTATACGTGTATGCCAGAGTATTTGTGCATCTATATGCGTGTGTGCGCTGGTCGTCTCTTAGAGTTTTCATATGTATAGAACGCTTCTTGCACGTGGTGGGTGTGCATCGTGACCATGTCAACCCACAGACACGTGCACACAATACAGGGACAGAGAGCGAGAGGAGTGAAGAGGGGCATATGCGGTGCTCCTAATTTCATGGTGTTCAAGGAAAGGCCTATGTTGTGCGCCATCATGCCCCACCGCTCCTCTTAGCTGCCTTCTTGGTCGTTGTGCGCTTCATGAAACTGCTTATGTGCTTTCCTCTCTCCTTCCATCTTTCTCTCACTTCGATGTACTAAAGCGTGCACGGATAGGGGTGGGGTGGGTGCGCACAGCAGCCGGCAAACGCACAAAATATACAGGACGTGCTGCTGTTGATCGCTGTTGGGGAGAGAGGTAGGGCGGGGGTCGTGTCCCCTTCATGCCCCCTTTCTCCTCTTTGCGTCTCTCTTACGTGCGTCTCGGTGTGTTCGTCTGTTCACGAGGCATCTCGCTGCTTCTTTGTGTCATGGCGGTGGTGAAAATCAACGCTGACTCTCAACTGGGCTTCGCCACTCTTCCGCCCCCCCTCCCATCCTCCTCCCTTCTCTCGTTCCCTCTACGACCGAAGCGGAGAAGCCCTGGTGGGCAAACAATATCGTGCGCCCTCTGTTGCCGGTGTTCCTCCACACGCATCGCATCGGCATTCGCCGTGTCTTTTGCTGTTGTAACGGGTCAGATCACCTTTCGGCTGGCTTCTATGGCGCGCACCAGCGATCCCCACTCCTGTCCCCTCTCGCCCCACCCCACCTTCCCTTCGCTGTGCATCCTGCTGCTGAGTTGCCTTCATGCCTTTCTCTTCATTTTCAGCGAGGGCAGCGAGGTCACACAGGATTTCACCGCATAAAACATATCCCCACTTCAGTAGGCAGAAGCGCCGCATTGGCTGGCGAGTGGAGGCATCGCTCGGTGGGGGAGACCGGTCGGCTTCGCCCTTCCTCTCCGCTTCTTGCTAGTAATCCATAATGCGCTCTTCAGAGATGCCGCGGGGCGCCGCGTCGCCGGCCCCCCTCTGCCAATGTCTGGCCGCCGACTCGGTCTCGAGCGTGGTTTCGTACCTCCAGCGGGAGGCCATCGTTGATGACCCCAATGCACGGCTACAGGCACTCGGTGAGGTGTTGGCTCACGTCAACGCGTCGCCAATAGAAGACAGCACTGCTGCTGCCGAAGGCCACGGCGCTGGTGGTCTCACTCCCTCTTCCTCTACGGACGCACGCACGCACGGTGCAAGGTGGAAGTGGGCGGATGTGGTTATGCGTGGGGTAACCGATCCGTGGTCGCGCATCCGCTCTCTCGCTGCACCGGTTATGGCGGACCTGCTAGATGCGGAGGTTCAGCTGGTGCTGCAGCGCCAAGGCGGTAGCGCCAGCTCTCACCTCACGCTGCTCAACAGGACGCCACGGGCTTCTTCGGTGACAACGGCAGCGCCGTGTGGCGCAAAGACGGGCCGGAACGACGAGCTGATTGCGGCCGAGCCCTCGTCGTCGGAGAGTGTGTCGGTGCCACTCGAGTACGTGTGGCACCGGTGGCGGGACGCGTCGCTTTGGTATGAGCAGGATGGCATTCTACGTGTACTCGCGAAGCTGTACCACCGAAGTGGCACCCCTGCTGGAGATGCCCTTCGCGCAGACGAGGCGGGTCTACGCTGTTTACTCTTCAACGTTGTCTTTCCCGCACTGCGCCATCCACAGCTCTCCGTGCAGGAGTCCGCGGCGCATGTGCTGGGCGTCCTCGCTGACCGGAAGAGCACCACCTCCCTCTCTCCGGCCATCACCTCCCTCCTCGTCGATCACGTGTGCCGCACTATAATGCAGGTGCCGGCGCCAGTCCGCAGTCACTCGCCTGTGAGCTCGCTTTCCGTGGAGGGCACGCACATCTTGGAGGGCCACCTGCTCGCCATGAGCAAGTTGGTGGATGCCGGCATCATCCATGTAGAAGACGCCGATGTGATGTCGCTTCTGCTGCGGCTGTCGAGCTATCCGGCGTCGAGCGTGCGCCAATACGTGGCGCAGATTCTGCGGCCGCCGTCGCTGCATGTGTTCACCTACCTCATGCAGTGGCTATGCGAGCACCACAACTGCGTCCCACAGAGCGCCCAAGGCGACGGAGAGCACAGTGGCAGCGCCCCAGGCGGCGGGGAGAGCGAATACGACGACGGGGTCAGCTGGCAACGTCTTGAGACAATGATGATGGCCCTGCAGCAACACCTTCTGCACCTGCATACCATGTCGGCAGCGATGCAAGACCTGTTTCGCCTGAGCCCCAATGCGCAAGACATCCTGACCCCGGCCACATTCTCGACGTCGCTATCCGTCGTCTTTCAGGCAACGCACTCGCCCCGCTTCGAGGTGGCACGGCTGGGGCTACAGCTATTCCCTTTGCTGCTGCAACTCGGCCTCCGCTTCTGCCCGTCGGCTGCGCTGCCGCACGTCTTCGAGGCATGCTCCGGCTGTGAGGGTTGCGTGCAGGCAGAACTGAATCGACTCGCCGCGTACGGGGCCTTGGAGACCTTGACGAAGGCGCAAACGTACGTGGCCACGTGCGTGGTGCCGACGATGTGGTGGTTTCTGACCATCCGGCGGTTGGTGGCGGAAGTGAGGGGAAAGATGGCGCCGTCGCAGGCGGCTGGGACACCGTGCGAGACGCGTGCGCAGGTGGAGGACGTCGTGCAGCCGTACGCCACCCTGGAGCAGGTCCAGTTCGCGTCACACGCGCACCTCCGTGGAGACGCGAGTAGCGGCACCGCGCCGCCGTGTGCCGCGGCAACGTGTGCACTGCTGCCTCTCACTGCATACTTTTCGACGGTGATGAACCCGAAGGAGTGGCACCGATGCGTCGATGAGCTGCTTGCGCCAAGCTGGTGGACCGGGTTGCTGGCGGATCCGGCGCAGAGGGAGCAGGCGCGCTTCGGGCCAGACTTTGTGCACGCGGTGCACCGGCGCGGCACGCATAATGAGAGGCGGCGCGTTGTCGAGCTTGTACCGACACTTGCGGCGGCCTTGGTCGACGCACCGACGCACCAGCAGTGCCTCCTTGTGGCAATGATCCGAGTGGCAGTGACGGCACACCTATCGGAGGCCGCAGCAGTGAAGGAGCAGGCGTTGTCTTCAGTCTACCACGAGGCCTACGCGGCGCCGGCGCTCGCCGAGGGTGGCGACACGGTGCCACTTGGCCATGTGTGGCTGAAAGACTTCATACCGACGCAGGAAGCTATCCCGACGGCGGTGCTGTGGGGCGAGCCAGCAAAAGTGAGGGAAGAGCCTATCGTCCTTGACGAAAGCACAGCGGCCGTCTCCGAGGCAATCGAGAAGAGGTGCCACCAGGAGCTATATCAGTCCCCTCAGACAGAACCGGTGGTGCTGCGCGAGCTACGTGCGCTCATTGTGAGCCTGTCGCGACCGAGCATGAGGGCACCGAACGGGGCGCACCTCTTCTGGTACACCGCAGCGCTCGCCGCGGTCTTTGGGCGGCTGGAGGAGGTGTGCCCACAGTGGCGGGAGACGGTCGACAGCAGCGGCTGCAAGGATGAGGGCCACTGGGACGATTGGGACGACGACGAGGACGGCGCCGCAGAAGGTATCTACGCGACGGAGGAGTTGAGGAACGCTAAGGCGTTGGTGGCGACTCTGCGCGAGCGCTCGGCGGCGTGGCCGGAGGCGCGCGACGTGGCGGCTGCCGAGGACCCCTTCCGCGCCAGCCTCGCCGTCCTCGCGGCCCTCTGAACGCCATGCAATGGCCTCGTCGCCGCGGCGCGCGTTGTTTCATCTGTGTCAAACTGCGAGCATTGACCCCAGTGGGATGGTATTCATTATTCTGCCCACGCAGGCGCCGTCATCGAAGAGAATCCCTGAATGATACATGCGCTCGCCCCGCCACAGATGCGCGAGGTGGCAATACAAGTCGCTGCATCGTCTTCAGCCCTGCCCCGGACTCTCTATGCGTACATCTTCCGTCCTTGTCGTCCCTCGTCCGCGCCCACGCGCCGCCATAATCCACTACCTGAGTCGCCCACCATCAGCGCGCAGTTGGTCTAGTGGTAGAATTCTCGCCTGCCACGCGGGAGGCCCGGGTTCGATTCCCGGACTGCGCAAACTTTCCCCGCATGCGAGACGCGGCTAAAGGCGCGCCCCGGGGGACCAGCCCCCCCGCTAGGCCGGCAGACGAAGGCGAGGCACCCCCAATAGCCGTGTTTTTAAGGGAAAAGAAAAGGCCGCTAGGGGGATCGAACCCCTGACCTCCGTCTTACTAGGACGGCGCTCTACCATTGAGCTAAGCAGCCTCTGGGTTTTTGGTCGTATACGCTTAGCATGCGAGTCACATTTACGTGAGATCCAGGAAAGAGTTGCGCAGTCCGGGAATCGAACCCGGGCCTCCCGCGTGGCAGGCGAGAATTCTACCACTAGACCAACTGCGCGTCGCAGCGCTGCGAGAAAAGACAGGCTGACTCATTTGTAGTCACTTCTGTATACCCCACGCCGTTTGTCGATGGTCCAGTGGTCTAGTGGCATGATTCTCCCTTAGGGTGGGAGAGGTCCCGGGTTCAATTCCCGGCTGGACCCTTTTCCCTCGGCATCCAAGAAAGAGAGCGCCACCTCGCGAACCGAACCCGACACGCTTGAGAAAGGAAGCAGCATCCCTTCCACTGCACCAGTAAGGGAGGGTCGCAAGCAGGCGTGCTTGCTGGCGCGCCACATGCAGGGAAACAGCTGTCGCCATGCATTCCACGATGGCCGGTCACATGTGCGCACCTTCCCGTAAGCCTTGCGCAGGGAGGTGTGAACGCAAGATCCTCAGGTGATTGTTCACTTAGTGCTGAACTATAAACTCCAACACTCCTACTGCAGGGAATATTTGGTCCCACCACGGGTGGGGAAGCTTCTTTTTGTCCCTCCTCCTCGGCACCTGAGCAGGCGCCAAGTGTACTGAGGAAAGAGGAAGCGTGTGCCCCCCCCTTTTGTCATGCGGTGGCCTCACGGCCTGCTCTCCAGCGAACTTGCGCAGTCCGCCTGAACGCATCTCGCTGAAATCACCTTTGCTTCTGCTGTGGCGCTGCAGCCTCGATGCACACGGCCACAATCACAGCTCAGCAACAGCCGGCACGCAACAGCGGGTGGAGGAGGGGGTGCGCGATACAGGCCAGACAACGTGCGATGCACAGAGGCAACGTAACTCCAAGGCAACGCACTTTCCTGAGCAATCATCATACCCCTTCCACACACGCACACACCGCTATTCCCCCGTTTCTGTCATGCTGCAGGCGGAGCAGGGTATCATCCTCGTCAAGATGTCTGCTGGTGTGGCCGGGCTTTTGCTTCTGCAAGAGCAGAAAGTCTCGAGGGAGGCAATGATTGCTTCCGAGGCAGTCCCTGGCGCTCGCAGTGATGCCCCCCCGTCCAAACGAGCCAATGAAATCTGAAAGCGCACCCTCTGTTCTTGCTCATAATTTAGAAAAGGGATCCACGGCTCACGTTCGAAGGGGCCCAACAGAGGTGCAGGTGTCCTCTGCAAGGGAGTGTGGTGGGAAAGCATAAGATGCGGACAGAACGAGAGAGAAGGCAGAAAACCGGAGGGGAAAAAATCGCCGAGGACCGCACCGTAGACAACAAACGTGCATGTCTCAGACGAAGGGGGGGTCTGAGGAGCAGCGAGGTAGGACGACCCGTGTAGATTTCTCAGGAGGCGCGTCTGACTCGGCCAAGAGGAATCGGAGGAAAAAATACGCGAGAGGAGGTAGGGAGCGAGGGCAAAGGCGAGAGAGTCTCTAAAAGAAACGAAAAGCACAGATAAAAAAAAAACGAGAACGCCATTCCTTACCGAATGTGTGGGCTGCGCTCCTGGAGAGAGTCGCTCAAGCGAGAGATGGGTGAAGAAAAGAAAGCAGAGGACACAAACCCGGCCAAGCAGAAAGCGCTGACTGTACCTAAAAGGAACGGAAAATCCCATGAGTGGAGACACTCACAGGAAAGGCATCCGTCGTGACTGTATTGCCGTCCACCATTCGACTTTCCACCGCGCTTGGTGTGCTGGTGTCTACGCTGCATAAAACTTGATAAGCATACAAGGTGGGGGTAGGAAGGAGGAGGGGGGGCCTCATTCTCTCTAGCGGGTGTGTCGCGTAACGAAAAAAAAGAAAATGGGGGAGACGGTAGCTAGCGAGATGTGTTTTTTTTATTTCGTAGCGGAAATTGTTGCTCGGGTAGGGAAAGAGGATAGGCGCAAGAGTTCATGCAGGTTACAAAAAGAATTCTACCATCATGAGACGGCGTCTCGCGGACCGGACCCACATATGCTAGGAGGAGAAGTGTTTTTTCTTTTCCTTGACAGTTGCTGCTGGCCAGCTTGTCAGCTCAGCCAAGCGTGAAGGATCTCTGGTTCCTCTTGATCACTCGTGGGGTTTGGGGGCGCGAAGGAACAGCAATGATGGCGGGTGCTGACAGCCTCCTCGGCAAGCTTTTACCATAAGGTGCGCAATTTAGTTCGTCTGGGCGATTGGGGGGGAGGGGGGAAGCGATACACAATAAGAGGGGAGAACGGGGGTGTGCAAAAGAAAAAAAATGAGGTTGGGAGGGGAAGGGGGGCAGATGACACCTATCCACAGCCGAGCCTGCAAGGGTGCACTGGTTCTCCTCTTCGCCCCTTTTTTTCAGCACGCATTTGGAGCAGTGCGCATGAAAGGCACTGCAATTCCACTCAACCGCTTCCATCGTGTCAACCTCCACCAGCATGCTAAGCTGATGCTCTCTCTCCTTTCGCGCGGAATCCACCGCTCTGGGGAGCGCAAAGGCGGGGCGGGTTGTTGGGTCCTGCGAAGGCCGAGAGCGAGGATGAGATTGGTTGTGGTTAATGTAATAAAAGCAATTTCACAAAGAAACGCCAAGGGGGCGCATAATCTGTCGCAAGCACGTCCCACACAGCACGCACGGGAGAAGAGGCGCGCAGCAATGCTCACAGAACGGACTCAGAGAACGTGTAGGTGTGGGCGCTTGAACATCGACGTGTTGAGTGCATGGCAAATACATACGCTCGCAGAAGCACTGTCGAAGAGAAGGAAGTGGTGTGTGTATCATTGATGCACTGAAAGCGGCGCCGTGGCTTCTTTGGTATAAATATAAAGGCGAAAAATATGACCGATAGCTTCGACAGGTCCTCAGACAATAAGTGCCTCGCTTCCCTCGCTCTGGGTCCTCTTGTAACGCTTCCACACCTCCATGCCGCCGATGCTCGCCACTGCTCCGGCGATGAATAGTACAATGCCCAGGAAAGCAATGCCGCCTCTGGACATCGACGACGAGGCAGACTCGGAGTCGGACGCCGGTATGCGGTGGCAGCCGTATCCGTTCCCGTCGAGGTAGTAGCCGTCGCCGCAAGCGTATTTGCCGCAATGCTTGCGGTAGAAAAGGCAGTCCTCGGACAGGGTGCGGTTGTCGCCGACAGCGTCGACCGGGCAGTCCATGCGGCCTAGCAGGCCAGGGTCGATATAGCACGTGCCCATTGGACTCGCCGGCGCCATCGAGTTGATGAAGCGCTCAAAGTCGGCGAAGGGGCAGATGCTATCCACTGCAATGTACGTTGTGCCTTTCGCGTCCTGGCAACGCATGTCGAAGTGCCTCAGCGCGAAGGTGAAATTGGTTGCCGGAGTCGCACCAGGGTGGCCACGCAGCACCCGCACGTAAAAGGTCGACGACGACGACGGCGCCGGCGCGTCCGCGAGCGACAGGAGCTCAATGATGAACGCCGCACCAAAGGGCGGCAGCATCGCCTCCATCGAGCTGTCACCAAGCGAAACCGCGAGAGGGGAGATGGTGGTGTCGTGTGCACTGTACTGGTACAGCTTGTACAGCGGTGCGTTTTTGCGTTGCTGGTGCATCCGCATGTTTCTCACCAGCAGGCTTGTCAGGTGGTAGTACGGCGCACCCTGCTTCCTGTGTGCAGGGTTGCTGGCGTTGTAGGCGAAGTAGAAGTGCGAGCTCATCGCCGTTACAGCGCACACGTCGTCCAGGTGCTCCCGAAGCAGCGGGTATTGAGAGAGCGCACCAGTGGATTGGTACGCGTGCGCAATGTCGCACAGCCGCTCTGCGCATCGAACGCGCAGAGTGTGGTTGGCGCAGAACCCCTGCGAGTGTACCTCTGCCGCAACCGCCTGCAGCTGGGCAAACGGCATTCGGTGGTCCAGCACTGGGTTGCACACTTCCTGCAGCTCCCGCGCCGCGTAGTTGTAGCGAGCGCGAATCATCGGCACCGCGGAGCTGAGTAGTAGTACATCATCCGCGCTGCTCACCGTGTGTATCGCGGGAAAGAAAGCTGAGACATTCGGGAAGAGACCCTGGAGCAGCGCGTTAGCGCTCTGTAGCGTCCGCAGCACATCCGTTGAGCGCGTGTACGAGATGGACAGGTTGTACGAGAGGGACGGGAAGTACGGCTCCGACACCACCGTTGAGTCTCCCGTGTAGCGGTGTCGGAGGAACTCACCCAACCTCTCCAGCATCAGCTGGCCCTCGAAGTTGAGAAACCCGCACGGGTACTCGGTGCCGCAGATGAGCGACTGGTTGCTGTCGACGATTGGGGAGCGGGCGCCGTGACGGTGCACCACCTGCACCAGCTCCACCTTATACTTCGGTGCCGCCGACACCACCGCTGCGCTGACCAGCACGGCCAACATCACCGCGAAGCGGTAGAAGAAAGCGATACCTCCCCGCATCATCGGTGACAGTGAAAAGCGAGAGAGAGAGAGAGGAGGGGGGATGAGGGGGAGAGGGGAGGTTTCTGGTGCGAGAGGAGTGCGCAGTTGTGAAAACGAGTGAAAAGAGAAGGGCAGAGACCACCAGCAGTGGTGGGAGAAGGAGGAGCGAACGATAGCTGAAAAAAATACATACAAGTGAGGTGGTGAGCAAGACAAGAGGGTAGTGAGCGGGGGCGTGAGCCAGAGGAGAGACGCTGATTGTGTGAATACAATAGGGGGAGAAGGGGAGGGCGAAGGACGCAAAGGGGGAGGGATTGGCGAGTCTACCAGAGCAGAGGCAACCACAGCAGAGAGGAAAGAAAAAAAAGGCGCAGTTTTGAGATTGCCCAGCCGTGGCAGCGAGCAAGCACACAAGTGCCTCTGAAGCGCTCGCACGTGTGCGCTGGATGGAGGTGGGCTGAAAGAAGTGAGGAAGCCCCAGAAGCCTGCGCAGCCCATCATCATGCTCTCCCCCTATTCGTGCGTCTTCCCGTCCTCACGTGCGGGTGTGTGTGTGTATGGATCTGAGTGCGGCGGCCGAGAGATACAGCAACGAAGCGCTTCAGCATGTCTGACTCATGCGCACAAAGGGCAGGTGCGGGAAGGAACCGCACCAGACACATTCTCAGAGAGGGAGAGAGAGACAGGTGCGCATACTACCGCATGCGCCAGCGCGTGGAATCCATGTATGCTTTCTCGCTCGGCTGCGACGTTTTTCCAGCTTCCTCCTCTCCTCTTCCGCTCGACGACCCGCGCGGAAGGGGAATCCACGCAGAACGCCGAAACCCATGAGCCCTTCACTTGCGAGAGAGGAAGAAAAAGGGCCGCCATGAGAGAGACACACGCACACACACAGCGACGCTGACATGGCAGGCGTGCATAGGCGGTTGCGCTTCCTCCGCGTAGCCGCACTCCGCCATACGGCATGAGTCGGATTCGCATCCCCTCCCACTCCGCCCCTGACACCCAGGCCCGACCGCGTGACGCGAGGCAGCCGCCGGCACGCCTGCTACAGCAATGCTTGCCTACGCAGCGACACGAGCACGGTCTCTGCCTCGAGCTCTACCCACCCACACACTTCGAGGGTCGCCTCACACCCGCTCCCGCCATGCCGGGCGCCGCCAGCTGCACCCCTTCAGGATGGCTCAGGCTCTCCACACAACCAAGCAGCGAGGGCCTGGTGTGTCTGTGTGGTGGTGGTGGTTGGTGTAGGTTCGAGTCCGGCTGGCACTTGGCCCATCCTATGGCTCGTGCAGACGCGCTCACTGCCGCGGCGTTCGAGGCGATGAATCGCTCTGGCTTCCGCCGCCGACGTAGATGTGCTTGACCCTGTGCCACCACGAGCAAGTGCTTCGGCCTTGGGAAGGATGGGGGATGGGGGGAGGGGTGCTACCTGATCTCCTTGCACAGAGCGGGTGCGGAGGCCCTGGGATGCCACGCACTGCGGTGGCCAAAGCCATTAGGAACGGGGGCGGTGTGGCAGCTAAAAAGGTGAGCACATCTGCAAAAGAGAAAATGAGAAAAAGAATGGTGGCGGACGGCAGGCATGGTGCATTCCAACCACGTGACGTACACCGGTTCGCCTGGCTGGTGGGCGCCCTCCCCGCCCCCCGGATGGGCGTATACCGATCTCGTTAGTCCCTCCACTCGTGCGCCCTTGATACCTCCTCTCCGGGGTGCTGGCAAAGTCGTCCATGAGGTTCACGCTGCTTTCAAGTCACATCATCGGGTAACATCACTCACGAATAGGTATACCGACACCGTCCCCCACCCCACCCCCTTCTTCCGTCACCCTCCAAAGATCTGTGTCGTGGGGGAGTAGTCAAGGGGGAGGGAGGGGGAAGGGGGAAGACGAGCCCTGACCGCCCAGTCGAATCCTCGAGAGCTGAAGTAAGAAAGAAAAAAAGGGAGGGGGGTAAAGAAAAGCATGACGGGTAGCGCACGTCGCTGAAGTGGTGGAGAGTCCTTCGACCAACTCCCTCTTTTCACTCCCGTCGAAAGCATTCAGAAACAAAAAAAATTACCGGATGCAAAAATTAAATCGTGTAGGCGTATGCGAGAGGAGCCGCTTCATTCCGCATGTAAAGCGGGGCATGAAGAGACACCGCAACGGTCACTTGGGGGGGGGGGGGCGGCCTGCTAGCAGACGCTTACGCACATGCTAGGAGCGCCACCCGTGAGACGTGCAGCTAGCCTGACTCCATATTTTGTCTGTACGCCTCTTTAACCTGCACTTTCTCTTTTCCTTGGCCTTTCTACAACTGCCGCCCATCCTCCTCCCCCTCTTTCTCTTTGCGTGCGTGTTTGTCGGTTCACCTGCGCAACGAGTGGATGACCGCTAAAAAGTGCTTTTATGTTGAAGATAAAGAGAGCGAGAGTTCAAGTGAGCGCCTTGGCAAGCAAAGAACCAACAGCAAGAAGCAGAAATCACCTCGATGTCGCTCCCTTCCCCCCACCCCCTGTGGCTGAGTGCTCATGTCAACAAGGGTGTGAGCTTCGGCTGAGGCACCCCCCCCGCCTCCCCCTGTGAGGACACACTCGCGCCTGTGTGCGATAATACCAAACGCTAGCAAGGCATCACAAGGACGTGTACACCGCTAGCCGTGTAGCATGCGCAAGCAGAGTAAATAACAGCCAAAAAAATACATATATATATAGAAGGAACTTTCGCTGTGGAAGACAAAAAGGGAAAGCAGTCACATCTCACTTCCCCTGGCGCCCCTCCCCCCCTCCTCCTCCGCACACACTCCTCGGCCGAGTGCCTCTCAGAGAGCCCTTCGCGATGGAAGACGCACTCAAGTGTGTCTTGGGAAGGAGAAAGCGGCAAGGGTAGTCTCAGAAGAGCACAGTCAGTTCATAGCTTACGAGTTCCTCTCACCTCCCCATCGCCCGGCGCTTTAGGTGCGAGGGTTTGTTTTACTCTTGGATCCGAAATGTCTGAGCGAGGGAAGGAAAGAAGAAGCGCTGCGCACGATAGACTTGGCACCAGTCGCATGAGCCGAGTGCGTGTCGGCTTCAGCTTGCCGAGGGGAACACTGGCATGCGATCCCCAATCACGCCGTCGACCCGCATCTTGGACGCCTGCGTGTAAGCGAAGTAAAGGTGGCTGTTCATATCGCCCCAAGTCCACACCTTCAACTGTCGGTGGTGCATCTCGGCAACCATGGCGCGTCCATAAGCACCGAAGGACGGCGGCACGGTGGGTGGAGCGTGCTGCGGGTCATCGGCGTGGAAGAGCTCTGCCGTCACAGGGCCGCGTTCCGCCGAGCCGCGCAGCGGCGTCTCAGGAATCTGTGGCAGCACGGCCTCGTCCTCTGGCGACAGCAGCGTTCCGGCGTTCATAGAAATACCCGAGAGGTGCTGCGCGGTCGCGAACTGGATGGCGCCCTCCACATAAAAAGAGCGGTAATCCTTCAGGTCGCGCATCTCCTTCGTGTCGCTGAGGAAAAAAACGTCGTAGCGGCTCTGCTTCAGGGACAGTGCAAGACAGACATTCGGGTCAAAGCTACTAAAGATAATATCGCGCCCACCATCCGCAAACTCGAAGACGACACGCAAGATGGCGTCCACAAACCCGTTCACCTCAAACGCGTCGCTCTGCAGAAAAAGGTTCGAGTCAATGAGCGGCTGGAAGGGGTATTTCACCTCTATGTTGAAGCGCAGCGACGGCGGTGTCTGCTCCAGCACTTCCCGAAGCGACGGCACACCGTTAGGGAAGTCCTCTACCCGTATCAGCGAGCCCTCTGCGATCCGCGCTGAGCTGTCACCGCCCGAGCCGTTCTGCGACGACGACGACGACGACAAGCGCGTCCGCACCTTTGGCTGGCAATTGCGCGCCCACGATAGCAGACTCTCCCAGTGATGTATCAGCAAGTCCTTGGTGGGGAACACGCGGTTGACCGTCTTGCAGCACTGCACGTGCAAGTCACGCAGCCGCGAATAGTTCAACTTGTGAACAGCGGCACGCACCGGTGTGTACTCCGCCTTCCCCGGGCACGCACGCACCCCTTCTCGCTTAAGCGCCATCAGCTCAATCAGTGGGTCATGGATCACGACGGGTACGCGGTCCTCGGAGAGCATGACGTCCAGTTCGATCATATCGCACTTGCGGGCGTGCGCAGCTTGGAATGAAGGTATTGTGTTCTCGCTGCACTTCACCACGAGTGGGGCGCCTCCGCAGGAGAGGGACCGCGGGTACGTCTTGCCCAGCCCACGATGCCCGATCAAGGTGGGGACAGTGAGCCACGCAAGCGTCTCCGAGGACCGCACAATCTCGAGTGGCCCGTGCTGCCGGCACCCCTCCAACGGAAACACCAGCAGGTATTGCACGTACAGCTTTATCCACAGCGGCGTGACGCCCTCCGGCGCACCCGCAGGGGCGGGGCAGTATACTGGCAAGAGCACGGTGCCACTCGTGCTGGAATGCAGCATGCCCGAGAAAAGCACGGTATTGCCTTGGAGGGAAAGCGCCGCACCGTCCACCACACACGGCACCCTGACGGTCACCTCGATTGCGAATTCGTCCAACTCGCGAAGGTTGAGGAGGCACGTCCACACATGCTGCGTGCGCCCCGTCACGAGCGGCGTTCGTCCAGTGCTGTCCACACTCCCGGTCAGCGGCTGAACGGGCTTGATCATCTGCAAAGGCCGCACACACCAGCCTTTGGACAGGAAGCCATTGGGCAGAGGTGCTACCCCGCCACGCGCCGAGCGCCGCGAGCTCTCGAGATGCGTGTGGTAGCGGCCACTATGAGAGGAGTTCATCGTAGACACCGACGATGTAGGAGAGCCTGTGGGGCTCGCTGTACTGTAACTAACCTGGCCGCTGTTGCCTACCACAGCCGCAGGGCTGCGCTTCATGCGCATCTCACGCAGCTGCTGCTCCAACAGCGCGGGAGTGGGGAGATGAGCACGGCACCAGCAGCTGCCCTCAACCGGAATCGGCCGCACATCAGTGACGTGGCAGACGGTAGTCGCAAGCACTCCGTCGGTGGTCTCACGCATGCGCCTACGCACCACCTCACTCTGATGCGACGTCAACTCGGACTGCCACGCGGCCTGGTCGAACGGCTGGGTAGGGTCGTTCGCGTAGAAAGTGAGAGACAGTAACGGGCCTGGAGTACCACCGGTCGACCGCTCGCCGCCGTCCAGGCCGCATTCGCAGAAGGGCGGGATGCTGTCGCTTGCTGAGCCGATGTTGGCATCTTTGTTCGCTTCGAACGTCGGAAAAGTCGTGCCAGCCAACACCGTCGCGAGCACCGGCACCGTAGGGCGTGGCGGCAGTGCAGGCACATTGTAGAGCAAAGCAAACTGCTCACCAGTGGAGCCGAAGCAGACGGCTGCAGCCGCGGGGTCGTTCTTCTCATGGGGGCATAGCGGGCCCCTGTGCGCTGTGTCGGTGGCATTGTTACACCGGCGTACGTCTAGCACCGCCAGCCACTGAGGCGCCCCCCTGCCGCCCTCCGTGAGGGAGTCTTCTTGCTGCTTGAATGGCGTGACGCAGAGAGAGGAGGGCCGGCTGTACCGCTGATCCACCCCAACAATTACAGAGCCAGGGGTGGCGCAGATGCTCGACCCCGGGGTGCGCGGCACACGAAGGAAAGCCTCCTCCAGAATGACCAGCCGGCACGGCACAGAGAAGTACTCGGTGCCAGAGGGCCGATCACGTGACCACTTCATCTCCTCATCGGTTAGACACACCTGGGCCACGTAGTGCTCTACGGCACACTGTGAGTCGTCTTCAAAGCGGTCAGCAAGGCATGAGGCTTCGGGAACGTGTATGCACGGCATACGCTCACACCAACACTGCTCGAGCACCACAGGCCACGCCAGGCCCCACGCCCCCATACTCTCCCCTGCAGCCACCAGACCAAAGCGCAGCTCCGAGGCGCCAGAAGCAACAAGCGGCTGCGACCTTCGCGCGTGCTCTCGCACAAGAAACGCCTCCAGAATCTGGCTGGAGAGTCCGTAGATACACACATTCATCAGCGGCATCACGAGCGCACGCGGATCTCGTGTCTGTGCTGTTGTTTCTGCTGCTTTTCTTGTTGTGTGAGCTCGGCAAGGGGAAGTGACGAGCCGTAAAAGACGCCGCGACCTCGGTCGAGTGGGGAGAACCGAGGAAAAGGCGATGAAAGAAAAACGGAGGAGGCGATGCTCACTCCGAGGGAAGAGCGAGGCGAGAGGTGTGAGAGGAAGGAAGGCCCGCCTTCTTGGGAGGGGAAGGGGGGAGGTGAATCGGCTTCGGAAGATGGCAATGCCTGTGTAAGTGTGTGTGTGTGTGGAGAGAAAGAGAGCAAAGGCCCACCCCGAAAACAGAAGAGGACGTGTGGCCGCAGGAGAGAGTTTCTGGCATGAATAGGTTCGCATCCGCACGATGCGTGCACGCGCAAAGCAGAAGGAAGAGATGGAAGCATTCGCTTGCGCTTTGCCCTGCGACGTTCTCCCCCACCCCACCGGCACACACACACACACGAGCACACGGCTCGCAGAAAAAAAAATAAATGTGCCCAGCAAAAAAAAAGAGGAAGCGAAGAGGAGGGGCAGCGACAGTGGCAGTGTCCACCCCCTAAACCTCAAGCAGTCGAGGTGCCACGCAAGAATGCGGGGCAGCTGGGATCGCCCCTCGTGCTGTGTCTGCACGTTGATGTTTTTCGGCGGTCCTTGATGCCTTTGAGCGTGATTGCTTATGTGTCTTTCATCTTTCACCATATTGCTCCCTCTTTTTTTTTTCACCACTTATGAGCGTGTGGAGGTCGGCTGACCATCTAGAAGGTTGGGTCGTATGCATATCGCCTTGTTATGCCGATTCGTCTGGCAGCACAAGGCCGCACCTGCCCCCCACCCACCCACCCACCCCTCAGATATCCCTCTCCCTCCCTGTCGTACGTTCTCGCGCACAGCACATCAGGTCATAAGGAAGAAAGCGGGGATTCACTGTCTCCCTTTACACTTGCCCTGGGTCTGTTCCGTGGATTAGCGCGCATGGATGAGCAAGCAGCGTCTGTGGGGAGAGAGGGAGAAGAGTTGTTTGGCCAGCCACAATGGCGCAGGTGGGGTGGGTGGGTGGTCGTTGATGAGAGCGCGCGTACGCCGAAGGGCAATAGACAGACAGGCAGGCAGAGTAGGAGAGAGGAAGAGAGAAAACGAAAGAGAAACATGCGCGCGCCGCATCACTCATGCGCCAAACAGAGCGGTAAGCCCCTCACATTGCGCATGTTCAAGATGTGT
Organism: Leishmania martiniquensis; assembly: GCF_017916325.1. Lineage (NCBI taxonomy): Eukaryota > Euglenozoa > Kinetoplastea > Trypanosomatida > Trypanosomatidae > Leishmania > Leishmania martiniquensis. Next base: position 1,079,924 of record NC_090171.1, read on the forward strand.
ATGTGTGCGGAGAGAGCACAGGGAGCGGCGGACCAGACTGGCGGAAGAAAACACTGCAAAGGAAAATAAATGAAAAAAAGCGTTACTCCTCGTTGTTTTGCAATGTCATGTATTACTTTACGTCTCCCTTCCTTCCTTCCTCCCCCCACCCACCCCCGCTTCCCTCCTCGCCAGTGCTACGGCTGCCTCTCCCAAAGGAGGGGAGAGGAGGGGAGGGGAAGGGAGGGGAAGACAGAGCGGATGAGCACAGGTGAGATATTTGTCAAAGGATCAACGTAGGGAAAGAAATAAAACGAATACACCAAGACACAAAGAGAAATATGGGCTGAGGGGGACGAAGGAAGGGAGGGAAGGGAAGGGAGGGGGAGGGGGAGGGGAGGGCATACGGCACTCCTCCTTCCCTTTTGTGTCTGACTATCTGCCTATGTGTCCGAATAGCATTTCCATTACTCTTCGTCCTTTTTCGATGTACAGCGCGTTCTCTCTTTTTTTCTTCCTTTTCCCTTTGCAGACTGTCTCACTGTATAGTATGGGGGTGTTTGCGCGAGGGTATGGTCAGGCAGTGAACGAAAGAAGGGGATACACATGTGTACACAGATGACGGTGTGAACGAGGCGAGCACCACAGCTGGCCGCTGTCTCGTTCTGTATGCCCCCCTCCTCCTACTCCTCCCCTCTCCTGCTTTTTTATTTCTTCTCCTAAATGGGGCCAGTTCAGCTGTTTGAATGCGTGGCGATGGAGACATGCACACCCCACAGCGCAGAAGAGGGCAAAGGGGAAGCAACGCTGATAACGGGTGTGAGTCAAAGCTATTGGCGTAAGAAAAAGAGATGTGAGGTGTGGGGTCGACGATTTCGTCTCGGCTGTGTGGGACAAGGGGGAGCAGAGGAGGGAAACAAGGAGCCCGAAGCAGCGACGCTAGCGCAGCGGCCGAGCCCAAAAAGAAAGAGGCTTTCACACGCACGCAGAGACACGTATGCAGACAAATAGCTCCGCAGACGCATGCACACGAGCATACAGATCTGTAACATACATGCCGCTGTTTGCTTCTTTTTGGTTTTTCTTTGGCAGTGTCCGATAAACGCTCTCGCAGCGTCCGCATCCCCTTCGTCACCCCTTCTCTCTCCCCTCGGCTCGTTCTCCGGTGGTCCGTCCTTCTGTTCGGTTTTATAGAGAACAGTAATGACGATCGACGGTCCATAGGCCTTCGTCACGCGCACGTGATCCCGAGATATAACTAAAAAAAAGGAAAGGCAGGTGAGTAGCACAGGCATGTGCAGGCCTGCTGAAGAGAAGTGATAACAGTGGTTCGCACTGCACTTCCAGAGAAGCCATCCTCCTTCGCCCGCTCTCTTTTTTTCTTGTCCACCTGTGCTCGGGCACAAATACTACTGATCTCGGATTCAGGTGGCGACTGTGTATGAGAGGAAATGGAGGAGGAGGGGGCTGCAGCGGCGGACTTGATCAGAGAAGGACAAAAAAAAAGGTCCCCCACCAAGGAGCATGCGGCGCCGCCAGCACAGAAATGCAAAACAAAAAGACAAATGCTATGTGCCCCTGCCGCTGACGCTCATCCGTGGCACGTCACCCCCACCCCTGTGGGGCCGCGCAGCGGTGTTGAACCTTTTCTCTTCCTCCAAGGTGAAATGGCGTCGTATGTCTCTCTTGCCCTCCAAATCTGTAGAGGCGTGCGTGGAAAGCACACAACAAAAGAAAAAGGGAAGAGGGGAGGAGAGGACATGAGAGAAGACGCTTACGCGCGCGCGCGTGCAGACTTTTGTGAGTTGCACAGAAAGAGTGACAATGTAAGAGCTAGCCGCCGTGAATGTAAGAGGCGCAGGCACAGGAGGGCAGCGGGGGAGGGGAACGACGCAAAATGTCAGCCCGAGAACGAAAAATAAAGACCCATTGACAGTTACGCGCACTGTCGCCCTCATTCGTAACATACACACACACACACACACACGAGAGCGAGTAAGCCACGAGGCAAGGGAAAGGCTCTGAGAAAGACTGAAGAGAGGTTATGGTCCAGTCGCTACCAGCCTGGCTACTCCCTGCCGGGTACTTCTCGCACCAAGGCGGTCTCGGTGTAGTTGTTCTCCGGTCCTTCCCTCTTGAAATCGGTCTTTCCCCTCTCCGTCAGCGCGGAGCTCATGCGCATGTACTGCTGTTGGTGCCGGTTCCTTGTGCACATGCACACTGCGGCCGTAGCTGCTGTGGCAATGATGGCGCCGACGCAGAAGGTCGCGAGTGACACGCTCGCAACAGCGCCGGCGCTGAGGCCATGGGATCTGGGCAGCGCAGCCTCCTCCTCGTCGGTGCCCATGAAGGCATCAGCTCTAATCCCTTTGCCGGTGTTGCCTGCCGGGGCCGTGCTCACGCCCAGGCAGCTGCTCTTGGAGCAGACGCACTGCTTGCTCAGGATGTTGAAGGTGTAGCCGACCCCACATGCGAACTGCGGGCACACAGAGCGGTAAAACTGGCACATGCTGGGGACCAGGACATTGGTGGGGGTACCTGAGACAACCGTCTCCGATGGGCAGTCAGCAATATCGATGGAGACTTGATCGAGGTAGCAGAGGCCGCGCGCATCTGCCGGCTCCGACCACTGCACGAAGCGCTTGAAGTCGGCGAAGGGGCAAATGTTCTCCTTCGCCTTGTAGGCGATGCCGAGAGCGTTCATGCACTGCATCTGCCACGTCGAGTCCCACCCAAAGTCAAACTTCGTGTCAGGGCTCTGGCCAGGGTGGCCACGCAAGATGCGGACGTGGTATGCACCAGCCTTGTCCTTCAGCAGCTCGGCCACAAGCACCTGGGCAAAGGGCGGCAGCATGCCATTCAGGGTTCGGTCACCGAGCGTACCCCACACGGGGGCGAGTGTGGTGTCGTGCGCGCTGTAGTGCATCAGCTTAAACTTGTTCGAGCCTTCCATCACACCCTCCATGTTCTTCACCATCTGCTGCACGAATGGCTGGCCGCGGCTGCCCTGATTGAACCGGAGGGAGTCACTGCTGTTGTAATGGTACTCGAAGTCGAATAAGACATTTGTGATCCGCTTCAGCTTCTCCAAGTTTGCCTTCAGAAGCGGGTACTTGGATAGCTCACCGACGGCCATCTTTGCAGCGCCAATATCGAAAAGCTTGCGCGCGCAGTCGGAGCGGGTCTCGTAGTCGTTGCACTCGCCCTCCAGATAGATCTGAGCGCCGATCTTTGTGATCTCTGTCCAGTCGGGGAAGAGCTCATCGGTCAGCGGGTCGCACACAGCGCGGCGCAGCGGCTTGTTGTAGCTGTAGAAGAACCTGAGCCAGGGCTGCATGTTGGTGTTAAGTAGCACATCCGTCGACTCGTGCACGGTGTGGATAGCAGCGTAGAGGCTGGTCACGTTCGGGAAGAAGCCGCGCAGGAAGGCCTCGGCGCTCTGCAGAGTGCGCAGAACATCGGTGGAGCGGCTGTAGGCCACGTCCAGGTTGTAGTTCGGCGATGGAAACATCGACGAGCTCACCACGGATCGATCGGTGTTGTAGCGGGAGCGCAGAAAGCCACCGACCTTGAGCAGCATCGAAATACCCGCCCACGAGAGGTATCCACACGGAGACTCAGTGCAAATCTGCGAGCTGTTGGTGCGCGTTAGGCTGGACCGAGCACCGTGGCGATGTAGCACGTGCACCTGGAGCACCTTTAGTGTGTCCGCCGCCTCGACAGCCCTGCCGTCGCCATGGGTGCTCTGCGCATAGGTGCAAGAAACGGCGCACACAATGAGCGCCGCTGCCAGAACAGCTGCCTGTCCGAGTCGGGCAACGCGAGTCATTGCGGATGCCTGTGGTCACGAGTGGGCACGCACGGAGTGTGCGAAGACGAAGCTTCCGTATGTTCCCTCTCTCTAGTATGTGAGGGAAATGGGAAAAAGGCAGGGTGAGATGTGTCGCCACTCGAGCACGCACCGAGGTAAGTACAGCCTAGAGGGGTATACGAGAAGAGAGCAGAGGAGGGGGAGAGGAGAGGGTGGGAGGGGAGGCCAACGAATGGGAGACAAGAACGCAAAACAGAAACCGAAGAAAAAAAGAGGAGATAGAAAAGAGGGATGGGAGTGGCTACTCGCTGTGGCTGTGACGTCGGCGGCTCCGCTTCAGAGAAAGAGGAGCAAGTGGAAAGGGTCAGATATGTTCGGGCGTGTGCGGAATCACTCCAAGTGCGCTGGTATGATACTTGTATGCCGGCGTGCGTAAGAGCGAGAGAAAAAAGGTGATGTGAGGAGTGATTCACAATCGACAGCGCAGCGAAGAGCAGTAGCGAAGGGAGGGGGTGGGGCGTGAGCACCGTAGCGAGAGAAAGCAGAGAGAGCAGAGAGAGGGATGCAGAGTCATGCATACGTGCACACAGCTAAGAGAAGCATGCTGCACGCCGTGGTTGCCCATGATAGGCCAAAAGGGACACTGAGGACGTCTCAGTGGGGAGAGCTTCGTGACGCATGCGACGGATAAATGAGGCGGCAGCTATCCCTCCGCGCAGCTGCATGGCAGCACTTGTGAAGAGTGTGACATCGGCAGTCGTACTGCTTTTAATCTCAGCTGTCAGGCAGCGGTGCAGCTCGACGCTTTCTCGCTTGGTTCAGAGCTTGGGTGTATGCTGTGCGTTGGTGTCTCGATGAGGCACAGCAGCGAAGCGCCTCCTCTACCCCTACAAGAGGGGAGGCGCCTCTAAACACATGTACATATGCCGATGCGACAAGAGTACTCAGCCGAGCAGACATGAAAAAAAAACGAGGAAAACAAAGATGATGTCCGACACACTGTCGCTGGCCTCACCGTCCACCGACCCCCTCGCCGTCACAAAGCACATCGAAGAGACGGACGAAAGTCACCGTTGCGGATATACATGCAGCTGCTCCGTCTGGTTGCTTTACATCGCCGGTGAAAACTGAATCTTGTATGTAGAGAGCATACGCACCAGCCTCCACTGGCAACCAACCATGTTCCCTCACCTCATCTCACCTCCTCACACACATACACACGCGCACACACAGACGCGTGCCGGGTTGTAGTGCCTCATTGACACTCTGGAGACGCTACATCACAAGGACGTAGGAAGGCAGTGGTATCACAGCTCCGTGAATCGAGTACACCTGCAGCGTGGAGGCTCCGCTTGGCACGCCAGAGAGCTGTTCGTCAATGCTACCAGAGGCGGGACTCCCCGTCACCGTGCGCAGAGCAGGTGAGCTACCAGCTCGCACCTCTAGCGCCACCACTACCGGGCTCCCGTTCTGGATGAGCATGCTAGTGGCGACACCATCACGATCTGCGTCTCCGGCAGTGGCGCTCCAGAGAGCAATGAGCAGCGATGTCGGGTACGCACTGACGGGAGTGTCTCTGACGTGCAAGATCGCCTTTTCTGTCACAATGGCCGCTTGAGATGAGCTCGGCACGGTGCCGCTGATGTGGCTGCCCGCGGCGCTACGATGCCCCGCAACTGACGCAGTGGTAGCCGCGGAGATACAAAGTGGCGAGTCTCCGCCTGGGGTGCCACACGTTGTGTGCTGGTTTGTTGATGTGCTCAGTAGCTGCTGTGGATGAGACATGCCCTCGGTGGCCCTGTCGAGGGGGCCGGTACGGAGACGCCGCTGCACTTCTCCTCCCCGCGTTGGTGCTGCTGCGAGGGCAGCAGTGGTTGCGTCAGCGCTGCGCCGCACGCTGCACAGGGTCGCACCCCACTGAACAGGCTGGAACGCATAGGCTTCGGCTTTGTTGCGCAGAAGCGACCGGCCCAGCACTCCGCATCCATCTATACGAGCGGTCGATGTGGTCAGGAAGGTCTGGTCCACCCCACGCGTCAGTGGGGTGCCACACGAAAGCCACACACCGGGGTTCGACGTTTCAAGCAGCGTCCACGAGAGACAGCAGTGCACACGCACCACTCTGACACTTGAACTCGAGGCATCGAGCTCATGGTTGTGGCAGTCGCACTTCGTTGGTGCGACGAAGGCTGAGCCGCCGTCTCGGCCCCCGCCGCTCGTGATAGCATGCGGCTTCACATCGGCTTGCAAACGTGGTACCCGCAACGGGTAGTAGGTGCTCTCCTTAGAAGCGTAGGGTGCCCGCAACGTCGCGTAGGCCTTGGCGTCCAGGTGCCAGACACCCTTCGTGGTCGCTGCGGGGAGATCCTGCGCCCCGCATGCCTCACGCCCTTCCTCGTCGGTCAGTGGCACCCTGGTCGGGCGAGTGACGCGCTTTGTGTGTCCCAGACCCAGCTGGCCACACGTATTGTCCCCGAAGGCGTAAAGCAGCCCGTTGCGGAGCAGCACAAAGCTGTGCGCGTCTGCGGCAGCCACCTGCGCCATTTCCATCCCAAAGAGAAGCGGAATCGCACGGAAGGCGGGCTGTACGAGCACCGGGCGCGATCCTCCAAGCTGCCCACGCTCGCCGGTACCACACGCGTAGACGCAACGGCCAGACTGGGTGAGCAGCAGCGTGTGATGGGCCCCACACGCCACCTGCGCAATGTGCCGGTCGGCCGAACGCGGGACGCGCCGCCATGTGGCACCCACAGTCGACGAACGGGAGCAGAGGGCGAGGGATGACGGCAGAGGCGCCAAGCCCATAGCCGCCCGGCAATCCGCCGCGCTAGCCAGCGCTGCATCGATGTCCTCGACGCTAATGTGATCGCCGTGCTCGCCGTCGGCTACAGCACCTTCTCCAAATCCTGCAACTCGTTTGGGAGCGCTCAGCACTGGTACCCCCCCACCCTGAGCTGTCTGCCCCTCGGCGGGACAGTCAGTGGCATCGCCGGAAGACCACACAGAGCCGTCTCCGAGCTGCCCATAGGTGTTGTCGAAGCCGCAGCTGTAAACAGCTCCGGAAACGGTGCAGTACACAATGTGCGACGCTCCGGCTGCAACATCAATAACAGCCTCCTCGCCGCTCTCGAGCACCGAGACACAGGCGCGGCTCTCGGCGCCATGGGCAGCAGGATTGGAGAGAAGGAGTAACGCGCCATCGCTGCGGAGCAAGGCGGAGTAAAAAGCTTTGCAGGATGCCACCTTCTCGATCGTGAACGGCGGCAGTGGCGGGGAATCGGGTAATGTTGGCTTGTCCAGGAAGGGGCGCAACGCATCCACCACAGACTCGGCAGAGCCAGCAAGCGAGAGCAGGCCCGCCTCCGTTGGCACCGCAGCTGCTGTCGGAATCACGCTGAACATGCTACGATCAGGGTGTCGAGCAAAACCAAATGAGTAGAGGAGTTCCCACACACACACACACACCTCACACCCCTCACACCTCTTCCCCAAAGAGACGCGGGGAGAGAAGACGGAAACGACAAGTCGTAGGCTCTTGTAGCTGATGCACCTTCGCTGTGCCTGAGGCACACCTGTCAGCACGTTGTCTTTTGTATGAGCTCCTCTCAGGCGTATACATTTATATTTATATATATGTATATATGTGTGTGTGCATTCACATGGGCAAAAGAGTCCGACGCACAAGAAAATGTTCGTCTGATGAAGTACAGAAGGCGTGATCGCAAAGACGACGATCGTCCATACACACAGCGAGTGCGCGTAAGTCGTGGAGACACAGTGGCCCGCGCGTTGTTAGCGGCACGGACGCTTCGCAGGAGAAGGACGTCGTGGCCTTTCGAGGTCCCGAAGACGATGCGCATACGCAGCCGATGTTATCCGCTACATAGTAGAGGAGTCTTTGTTCACTGACCCTCAGCCGCTGAGAAACAGTTCGTCTCTCTCGCTCTCCGCGGTTGGAAGGCAGCGAGCCTCTTAAACGATCGGCTTCCAAGCGAAACAGTTTCCACCGCGGTTGTGACAGTGAAGTGTATTTGTTTCCCTCGGCCTGTCCTTCGAAACCGCCACCAACGACCGGTCGAACAAGCGCGGTGGAGCCCTTCGGCGTTTCGGACATGCGAATCAGTGTGAGAGCAATAGGGCGTTTGTTTTTCTGTCTGTGCAGATACGTGCCGCTTATTCCGTACGCGTTAAAAGTTAACAAGATGGATAGTGCGAGCAGCGAGAGCTGTGGTCCTCCCCTCCTCCCGCGAGAAGGTAACCGATGAGTACGCTTCTCTGCACATACGGGATGAAACGAAACGGATGAAGGCCGGGCAGACGCGCAGGATAGGCCTCCCACTCTTACTAGCAGACACCTCTTCCCCTCCCACCGGGACGCGCACGTGTGCAAAGAAAGGAAGCAAGCGGCCTCGCGAAGGCGAAGCATATGCTGTACAAGAGGGCGGAGGGGAGAGGAGCAGCCAGGCGGGCCCGTGAGACATCACGCAGCTCACAACACGCACACACGGGCATGCGTTACTTCGCCGAAGATGACAACCACCTCTGAATCCTCTCGCGTTCCCATACGAAGAGGGAAAGGATACGCCCTCACCCGCACTCATCAGCTCCAGGGCGAAACATAAGATTCACCGTACCCTCACCCTTATCTTCTGCAACGACGCAGCACCGCCCTACTCTGCCCCCACCCCCTGCCCTCGTCACGAGACAGCCAAGGCGGTACTCCGTCGCTAACATCAATGCTGCGTACGGTCAATGTCCACTTGCTCACAGCTCTCTGCCCCCCCTCATGCATCACCGGCGCTCTCCCCTCCTCCGTCTGGCGTTTGCGCACACGTGCGCGCACAGCAGAACACGCAGATCGGCATCCAGTCAGAGAACGGACCAAAGAGCCTCGCCCCTCCTCTCGCCTTCTTCCCCTTCGACGACCCGCGGGCCATTTCATGTCGCTGAAACACAGGGCGAAGGGGAGAGAAAAAGAGAGGCAGCGGCGAAAGAGGCAGGCGCGAGCGCTGCCCCCCCCTCCTCTCCTCCGCCGGCACGCAAGCGTCACGTGCCGCGGGCTTAGAGAGGTGAGGGGAGCCAACTCTGAGAAGAAGAGGGGGGCACTCCCAATATGTACGTCTGATACCTACTCGGGGCGGTGAGCCCCTGCCTCGTACGCCTTGAGCAGATGCACCACGTCACCAACCAGAAAGAAGGATCCGCATACGAGCACCTGCGCCGGTTTCGAGGCGTCCTCGTTGCCGCTGGCGGCCGGTACAACAACATCCAGGACGTCCTCGAGCGCGGAGAAAGGCTGAGCGCAAGGGAGGCAGGTCACCTCGCGGTATATGCTGCGCCAGCGCTCTGTCGTGGCCACCATCCTCTCCCTCATCTCACTCCTCCTTCCTTCCACATCGCCGGGCTCGGCCGAGCTCGATGTCATGCGCGGGTTCGTCACCTGGGCAATGACCGCCTTAGAAAAATGGGACACGTACGGCATGAAGGCTTTGAGAATGCGCTTGGGGTCGCGGGACGTGTAGAAAATAAGCACGCGGCGCGGCGCAGGGTCTCCGGTGTGAGCGGAGCTTGCCTCGAGGAACCACCGCGTAGCACGGGAGATGCTCTCAACCGTGTGCGCGCCGTCGAGGTAGAGGGTGACGTCAGCACCGCCGTCAACCGCCACGATCTGTGACCGTCCGGCGTAGGTCATGTTCTGCAGCACGCTCCTCTCCACTTGATCCAGAGGCAGGATGGGCGGAACGCTGGCGATACGTCGCGCCGCCATTAGCGCCAGCTTGCTGTTCTCTATGGCGTGCGCACCACCGATGGCGAGCCGCGGCCAGGTGCGAATCGGCAACACGTTCTCATCCAGCAGCACAAGTGGCGCCCCCACCTCACGAGCGTGTTTCTCTAGTACTGAGCGCGTCTCTGGGTGATCCACTTGTGGTGCTGCGAAGCAGACCACGCCAGGCTTCATAATACCGGCCTTCTCACTAGCGATCTCCTGGATGGTGTCGCCCAAGATCTCCATGTGGTCATAGCCCAGGGCTGTGACGATGCTCACCTCGGAAGGGATTGTGTTCGTCGAGTCTTTTCGGCCCCCGATACCCACCTCCATCACCGCCACCTCCACACCCTCCTGCTCGAAAATGTATAACGAGAGGAGAAAGATGAAGCGAAAAAAACTAGCTCGTGACGGTGAGGCGACATCGCGATCTAGTTGACTGTCTGAGTACTGCAGCGCTTCGTACTGGTCCAGGAACTCGAAGAAGTACTGCGCGTATGTGCTCTCGTCCAGCAGCCGGCCGTCCACCACCGTCCGCTCTCGCACGTCTGTGAGGTGAGGGGAAGTGAAGAGGCCCACCTTGAAGCCGTACGCCTGCAGAAGGGCAGCAGTGTAAGCGGAAGTTGTCCCCTTGCCCTTGGTGCCGGCAACGTGGACAAAGCGAATCCGCTCGAGTATGGGCGAGAAGCCGAGGCGGTCAAGATAGCGCTCCGTCGTCTCAAAGGAGTCTGGGTACTTGTTTGGCCGCCGCGCCGTCATCCTCTCCACCACCTCCACTGCGTCCTTGAACGAGCGGTGACGGCGCTTGGGCGCGCTGGCAGCGGCGGTAGCACCTTTGCCTCCGACGCCGTCCTCACTTGGCCCGTGCACTACTACGCGTGATTGCGCGTACTGCAGCAGTAGCGAGGGTGAGCTCCCCCTGCCTGCAGAGCTCGCTGAACGCACGCCAGGATGGAGTGTCGACACCGACATCTTGCTGACGTGTAGCGCCCTAGCGCTGCAGGCAAGCGAAGAAACAAATGTACGCAAGAAGCGCGAGCTTGGCGATCGACCCTCACGAGAGACGGGCGAGGACGCAATGGACGCACTCGAGCGCTGACGCAAGGCGTGAAGCTTCGGCGCCGGAACAGCGGCGGAAGCGGTGACGATAACGGCCGACTCGGCGGCGAAGGAAAAGGGGTGCCAAAACAAACTCGCACAGCTGGTACCACGACAGGTAGAGCGCGCGTGCCGTGCAGAACTAAAAAGGGAGAGAGGGGGGGGTTGTGTTCGATGAGTCTCTAAACGCCGGAGCATAGCAACGGCTCTCAGGCACAAATGCTCCTACTCCGTAATGGTCTTCGTCGCTGTGAAGAGAGGCCAAATGGGTCAACTTCCCTGTATATATATATATATGAGAGAGAGAGATGTCCTTGGCCTGCCCACACAGGCAGCGCGGCTGGATGGAAAGAGGAGGAGGAAGCTGACTAGAACAAAAAGAACAGCACACACATGCACACAGACACACATATATATATATGAGAGAGGGAGACGCGTGTGGGTTTATCCGACACAAAATGGACGAGATGGAAAGGGACCAAAGTACAGAACGGTGGAGAAGCTGGAAGAGAGAGAGAGAGGACCAGGCGGCAACGCGCACACCACAGCCATGACAAGAGAAAGGAAGAGGAGGAGAGGGTAAGTGTGGGAAGAGCTAATGGGAGCTCTGACACCAGTGGCGCACGGCTTCGTCAGGTCATCCAGCAAAGGAGGAGAGCGCTGCGCGGTCACGCCGTGGACACGCAGCCGTATGACTCGAGGCGGCCCTTTAGGTACTGCATGCGCATAGACACATCATTCAGTCCTCACACGCGGGTGCGAGGGCACCCATTCTTTTCCGGCTCTGTCGTCTCTCCACCCCCGTGCTGTTTAGGTGCCCCCGCCCCCCCCGGTCATTGGGTATGCGGCATCGCCACTCGAAGGCGCCTCAGCTGCCGTGTCAGCGAGCTCCGCATAGAGGAGAAGGGCGGGGGCGGTGTCGGGCCGAAACGACGCAAGGAAGTCGCGCCATGCCGCCTGTGCTTTTGGTGGCAACTGCATGACATCGAGAGAGACCCTCGCAGAGATGTTTTATCCACGCGCAGATCGGCCGCTGTCCCCCGCAAGGGGGGAGAGGGGAGGGGGAGAGAGAGAAGGGGCGAAGCAGCAACGCGAAATGAATCCTCAGAAAGCAGAGGCCGTGGCTCACAGCTCTGCCACGCTGGTGCGGTGTAGCGTACGGAGGGGGTGTCGTGTGTGCTCGTGGGGAGGTACCCGCGGAGGAGATGCCGAAGTTTCTCTGCACGCGTTGGCGCTGGCGCCGTTTTCACTGCGGTAGCCACACGTGGCAGGAGGGCGGGATGGAGTGCTGCGACTCGGAATAGGGAGGGGGGATGGCCCGCACCTCTCGTCTATCAAAGCAGGCAGGCCAACGACCCCAGTCCAGGAGGTGCCCCCCCGTGCCGCCAGCAGCAGGAGCTGCTGGCCTCTCGATGGTCGCGCGGAGAAGTATTCCCTCTCCGAGACCGGAGCGTCGGACGCATACGTTCCCACTGGTGGCACGGTCGAAGGGAGGGTGGTGGCGGTGGTGGCCTCGTCTCACGATTTCTTTTCTCATGTTGCCCATGCAACCCACCCGTCCAGCGCTGCAGCGCCATCGCCACGCGAGACACACAAGAGGTGCCGCCGGAAGGGCCGCACCCGACCCGTCATCGCCTCCGTCCCAACAGTAAGCCACTGTTTTCGCGCTGCAGACGCTGAGAAACGTCTGCGGGGCCAGCCTCCAAGTCCTCTCGCGTGTTGGCCGCTCCTCCCTCCCCCCTCTCCTGCGCTTCGCTGAGGAGAGGGGATCCGCTGGGAGTGCTGTGTGGCTGCGAATGCTTAGCGGGTCCGATCGCGTCATCTGTCATGGCGAGCACAGCGGGAAGCGTACCTCTTTGGATCGGAGTACCGTGATGAGGAGCGCCCGGTCGTGAGGGGAAGGGGGAGGCTTGTGAGAGCCTCCTCGCGGCCAAGTCCGCCGCTGAGCGTACGCCTGTGACGCCCACCCGTGTGGCAAAGGTGGGCGGTGGACCACCCTGCCCCGGGTGAGCGATTTCAACAGGAGAAGGCCGACCCTCCCCGGCTCCGCTCATCTGGAAAGGCGGGATACCGCATGGCACCTCTTCAGCCCTCGCAGCGTACTCCAAACGTAACGGAGATGCTATCCTGGTTGTGTGGCAGTAGCCCGCGTACAGGGGACTGCTGTTCATGTTGGATTAGACGAGCCTGACTGGCAATGGCCCCGTCTGAGCGGGGCGTCCCATCGCCAGACGACGCGTGCTGGAATAGTTCATGGAGGAGAGGAGTGGCCGCAGCTGAGGCGGAGACAAGCGGGTGTGAATGGGGTGGCGTTCTCAGTGGCGGTGTGGAGAAGCGTTGCCCCCGCTGCCAGCGAGTGTGGGGGGGGGGAGGGGCAGCAGAGGCGCACTGACGCACTGCGGAGGGGGAGGAGGGGGGGAGAATGCTGAAGCAGAGAAGAGAGTGTGTGTGTGTCCGTGTACGTGCAGAGGGGAAGAGGGGACTTGGCGGCCGTCTGCCTTTCTTATTCGCGGTGAGCCCTCACCCTCATTGAAGGCGTGTGCATATACGCTGAAGAACAGTAGGTGAGAAGGGAATACTTTGCGGCCATGGGCAGTGGGGGAGGGAGTGGAGTTTACGATCAGGAGTGACACATGATCACAGCTGAAAGCGTCGGGCATCCCACGTGAGACAAGGAAAGGGGTCGGCAACACACTCGGGCCTATGATTTAAGGGGAAAGGGGCCAAAGAGCGTTGTCCCGCCCGCCTTTGCTGTGGTGGAAACTGTCCCTTTCGGCCTACCTCGCTCGCCGCCACCTATCGAAAACGTTTGGTGCTGACGCGCTGCCCACCGTTGTGCACCTCATCCACGCGCGCCACGTAGACCTCGAAGCCGCAGCGATGCAGCATATCGTTCACAGCGACCTGCTTTGTGCTCAAGAAGTCGCTGGGGCTCTTCACCTCTATCAGGCAGAAAGAGGATCGACGCATAGAAGAGCAGTCCTCTACAGACGCTTGGAGGGCAGCGTTGCTGCAGACACCACTGCCGCTGCTGCCAGTGCGCCAGAAGACCAGGTCGGGGAAACCAGAGAACTCAAGTGGCACGCCTTCGGTAGGCGGGCTAAGATACAGACACCGCAAGAGCCGCCAAAGCGGCTTGAGGGGGATGGCACGGAGGATGTCGAGCAGCGGCAGCGTCCCAACGGACACCTTCCACGCCTCTGGAATAGCAAGCGTTGGTGCGCGGAGGGAGAACGGTGCGTCAGCACTGTCTCGCGCCGACGCCCCTCCTCCCCTCCCTACTTTCCTCTCCTGCTCCGCCTGCCCAAGCAGAAGCGATGATGTCTCCGACTCCACGAAAGAGAGGAATGCCCCTCGAAAGGGAGGCGCAACTAGCACCGAGTCTGCTTCAGGGTCGACACAGAGCTCCTCCTCCATCTCTGCCGAGTAACGGTGACGGTCTGGGTCGCAGCCGTCCCTCACTCGGCTGCGTCGACGGCACGCTCGATCCTCGTCCCCATCTAAGTCCTCATCCTCCTCCTCACGCCGAGCTACATACCCTTCCGGCCGCGGTCTTTCGGACTCTGCATCTCTCCCGCGTTCCTTGGTCATGCTAAGCCTCGCCCCTTCGTCGGTGCTCCCCCCCTCCACCTTGATGCGGGTGGCAACATACGCTACCAGCTCTTCTCTCGTGCAGCGCTCCAACTGCGCCAGGCGTGCCTCGACCAAGGCACGTCGGCGCCACAGAAACTGAATAGGCGTGGTCAAATCAAGTGGCCCGTCCTGAAACGCAGAGAGCCATAGCACCTCGTCGGTCGGCCGGGTCTGTGGCCGCGGCTGATCGAGCTCTTGGGCATGCGCACTGCCAGAGGTGTCGAGAGGGGGAGAGGCAGAGGGAAATGCCCAGTAGAAGTCCCACAAGAAAGCGCGAGCAAGATAGGCAATCCATTGACCCTCACAGTGCGCACCACACCACACGGAGGTTACTGTCGCGCCGTTACTGTCGCCCCCGCTCTCTGTTTCCGCCTCGATGCACTCGGCTGTCAGTGTGCCAGTGCAGCTTCGATGGTGCGGATCGGCAGCTGGGCTTGCGGCTGCGGCCGCCGTCGTTGAGACGCCGTTCCATCGGTGCAGATAGTGCTGAAGAACAAACTGCTCAGGAGGCAAGGCAGAGCGGAGCTGCAGGCTGCGCACTCTACTCGCATTTTTAGATTGTGCGTCCCCTGCGGCTGTGCCTGCTGATGCGCTGGAAGGCTCCCGTGCTTGCCCGGTTGGTTCACGCCAAAGCATGCGATCAAATTCATCTCGCATGCCGCGAACGCGGCGCACTGCCACGTCGACGAGACGGCGAGTTTCCCACTCCAGGTCGGGTGCTGGCGGGGTCCACTGATGCACTTTTCGATGCGCCATAGCCAACAACTTTTCCAGCGCTAGCCGATCCTGACGGCGACAGTACCGGTCCCGCACGTACTCCCACGCTGCGTGAAGCAGCGCGAGCGAGGCGGGAGACGGTCTCCCCGCTGCGGGCGCCGCAGTGTTGTCACAGCCGGTGGCAGACGACACTGAAGCAGCAGAAGGCCACAATACGCGAAGCATGCGGCTGCGACGCTGCACCTCTAGCGGCAAAGAAGACTCCCTGGCGGGAGAGTGATTACCTACAAGCACATCGCAGAGGGCAGCGGCTGTGGAATTGGTCATGGCGTCGCACGGCAGCCACTTGTCATTCCTTGCGTTGGTGCCGCCGACCGAGGTGGCAGGGGGCTCTGAGCGCGCCCCGTGCATTGGATGGCTCGCCAGCTCGCGGTAGCTCGCCTGAGCCTCTGCCAGTACTTTAAGCGCCTCCGCGTAACGCTTTTGGTGCGACAAGTTCTGGGCCAGCCGAGCCAGCCACTCCCCGCGCTTGTGCGCCCTGAAACGAAAAACATACGTGACTGGGGATATGTGGCAGCAAGAGCCTCCGACCGGCACGTGATGCAGCACGAAGATAGGCTCATAGAGAAGGTAGCGCAAGCACGCATTGGCGTCGGCGTACCGCCGCGCACTCTGTAGCAGCGGGAAAAGGAGCTCCAAGCACGCGAACCAGCGATACAGCGGCGTAAACGTGAGCAGGTGCTCGGCGCGGCACCCTTGCTGATAAACTAATGACTCCAACGATACCGTCGGCGACGGCGGTGAGGCTTGTGACGACGGCGCTGCCTTGGAGACGACGGGAGGGGCACGTGCACCCATGGAACCGAAGTGCGACGCCTCACCAGCGACAAAAGAGGCAGAGGCAGCAGAGCAAGCATGGAGTGGATGCCGCTTCACTCCCGCCACGCCCGCGCGCACGGCAGCCATGACAGTCTCGTACATGCGCGACACGAAAGTGCTGCTCCTCCCGCGATGGCGCTGTGCCGCCGTGACGGCGCCGTCAGTTGCGCAGTACAGCTCCCGCTGGGTGTCAAGTGCTCGGCGGTATTCTTGCAAGATGGCAGGGCTGGCGAAGAGACATACGTGCGGTGGAATCGCACAGGCCTGAGTAGTCGTCCCGCCCTCAGTGACATCAAGGGCGTCGAATTTGTGGTCTACGCACACAATGCCATCCATGGGAGTTGCACCAGCGAACGCATGGCTTCCTGTCGTGCTGGCTGCTCTGCCATCAGAGGGGGTGCCCCTGTCCGGCGGCCGGCATGCACATGGCACCGCTCTCGTCGTCACCTTGGCTGACGTTGGTGGTGAGAGCCACCGTAGCAGAAGAGCATGCGGGACGCTCTCCTCGACGACCTTCAGGCCCGGGTGAACCGTGGTAGACAGCGAGGGCGCAGCCATGCACGAGCCCACATTGTGGCGAGCGGCACGCAGTGTCTGTAGGAGGAGCAAGAGCTGCGGCCGCACCATCAGCAAGCTTGGCGGAGTAGCCACCGTCACTGTGGCCGCCAACGCTCTCGCGCTTCGCTCGCTCAGTATTCCGGCGCCACTGTTCGAGGTCAGCACATGGAATAGCTCCGTGATGCGCACAAGGTTCTGTTTTAGCCCCGAGTGGGGCATGTACACAGAGCCAATGGTACGATCCCAGCATTCGGCCACCGCATCCGCCTCCTCGTTCACATTCAAGAAGCACCGGCGCGACTGGGACTGATTACTGGCACTGGCAAAGCTGGTGGTGCAACGCACTGCACCTCGAGGAGCAGGACTAGCCACCAGCACTCCAGTAGAGAGGGCACGCGGCGCTGTACGAGGCGCGCCGTGAGACGGTACAATTGTGTTCGCAGTTGTAGTGTGAGTGTTCGGCGACGCTGCTGGAGCGTCGCTGACTGTGCTTCCTGGTGCCCACACAGAGTACCGCCGCTCTACAAAGTAGCGAATCATGTCTCGCTTACGTCCCGGTATCGCATCGCACGGTCCTTGACGGCTCTCCTGCCCCGGCCGCGCACATGCAATGAGCTTCGCCCCGCCGCCGCTCTTCGAAAACAGCCCAGTTCTTGGCTTCGTTCCCACGCGCTCGCCAGCACCGCCATCCTTGCACAGCACGCTTGCTGAGGGGCAGAGGGCGGATTCCGCGGCGGAGGTAATGCGCTCCTCACCCTCGCGGGCGGACTGATTCATTGCGGCTCGCGCTTTGCTGCTGTGGCGCAATGTCATCAAAAACGTCCGCATCTCCGTAGCGCGGACCGCCTGCGCAACACGAGCAATGGCCTCCACACAGCTGAGCGTCGGCGCCGACTCGCCGACCGTAGCAGCATGCCGATGTTGCGGCCCAACTTGGTCGCAAGAGCTCAGCAGAAGTCGCGCCACCCGTGCCCCGTCATAGTGCTCCACGAACGGCGATGGCGCCATTTCTGTGCAAGCGAGATCATCGACTGGCATCAAAGTCCTCTTTGGCCCCTCCGTCGCCGCATGCCCCTCAGCACCGTGCAGACACACAGTCTCAGCATCACCAGCGGCAGAGTTGAGTGAGGCGCACCCCGTAGCCCACCATAGAAAGCGCCGTTGTGTGAGCGCGTTTAGGGCAGACTGCACGTGTAACCAGTCGCCGTAGCGGAGCTCAAGATGGCGTGCGGTGAAGCTGTGCGGACTTCGCAGGAGAAGCCGGAGAAGCAACTCCGACTCGTCACTCCCAGTCCAAGCCCAGATAGCTGACTCTATCTTTGAACCTGGCGCTGCTTCCGCAGGCGCGGGCGCACACTCAGCGCCTTCGGTGCCATGAAAGGCATCGTTGGAAAGCGCACGCTCCCCTCCGTGTCCCTCTTCGGCGGCACCGAATGCCGACAAGGAAAGCACCACTCGACACGCCCAAAGATCCTCTGCGCTCAACGCACCCCCTGCGTACCGCAGCACAAGCCAGAGGCATATATGGAACGCATCTGTGACGAGCCATGGGTGCGGTGTTGCAGAGGCAGCTGAGGTGGCTGCAAAGGCCCCTAGGCCTGCCTTCAAAGACCTGGATGCGGCGACGAGTGCTCTTTCCTCGGCATCCTCCTCTCCATCGTCGTCGGACGCGTCGCCCACTTCGCCGCCGCCATCCTCGCTGACGGTCACCTCAAAAGGTACATCCACGTCGCTCCGCTCCCTGTTAGACCGTTGGCGATGCCCTCCGAATGTGCGAGCGACTCCGCCTGCACGACAAGAAAATGGGGCAGCCACGTCCTCTCGGCGGTCAGTTGCTCGTCGCTTCCGCTCACGTGGTGGCGCTGCCATTGTTGAGGTAGTGGAGCCTGCATGCGCCGACGCCATTACCGGTCTGTCTCGCTTCCGGGCATGGGGCATGGTTACGGCAGCAGCTTTACCTGCCGCTGCATTGTTAGGATCGTTCGCCACAGCATCCCGTGGACCTGATCTCGCCCCTGTTTCGGCGGCCACAGAGGGGCGGCCTTGAATAGTCGACGGAGCAGCAACTGCTGCAGAGGGTGAGGCTGTCTGGCCGGCGTCCACAACCTCCACCGTCGCGCTGCCGATGACGGTAGCGCTTGCGCGGCGCGCCCCTGTGCTACTTCGAGGGTTCAAGAATGGATCCGCTGGAGTCACGCCCGCATCAGCACTCATCGCATCGGCCGCCGAAACCTCTTTTCCAATGTACCTATCGTCCCCCTATGGCCTGTCCCTTTGGAGGCGAGTCTCCGGCTATTGCAGAGACTAGAAGACCTCGTCGCGCCCTTTCGAGCGCCGCACCAGCAGACGAGCAATGTCTCCACGAGCATACGCACACACACAGACACACAAACGACGCGCTGCAATCTCGTCGCAGGCCTCTCAGGGTGGTATGTCTGCCAGCGAAAAAAAAAATAGGAGGCGAGCGTGAAGCAAACGGCCCTCGTTACGTCTCCCTCTCTCTCTATGAAAGCAGAGTCCTTTTTTTTTCTGTGTGTGCGTGTGCGTGTGTGTGTGTGTGTGCACGCTCAACAGAAAGTCTGTGGTAGATAAAAAGCGATTTTCGAGAGAGAGAGGGAGAGAGAGATGAATATATGAATAGATATCTCAACTTCTATGTGGACACTTTCAAGAAGGCTACAGCCACTGGCAGACCTCATGAATGAGGAAACGCACGGCTCGAGCGTCTCTCCCCGACCAGCCAACCGCGTAGAAGATTCAAAGAGGGGAGAGGAGAAAAAGAAGCAGAGCTGCAACGGTTCGTCTTCAGTCGACAAGGCCCCTCCCCGTCAGTCTTGAGTGGGTGCATCGAGCGAGCAAAGACAGAGTGGCAGTGTGCGTGCGTAGGAGGGAGAGAGGGTCCACCCATTGATGTGAAAGAAGCACTTACATGTGAAAGCACGAAGCATTGAAGAGAGGAGAGAAGGGGGGAAGAAGCGGGTGCCGAGATAAGAGGGGAGAAGGCTGCCTGTGGCCCCTCTGCTCATAGGTTCTCTCTCCAGGCGAGTGGGTGTACGCCATGTAGACCTCCCGCCTTCAGGAAGGCCGATGGAGGGGACAGGAGAAAGCAGCAGTAATGCGAAGAGTCCTTTTCGGGTCTGAGCGTCCGCATGGCAGCATAAAAAGTGGCGCGGATCCGTTTTTCAGGGAGGGACATAGCGTCGTATAAATATATAAATATATTTACTGCGTTGGCGTGGCTGCATGTGTTGTGCTGAATGGAAGTTCCGTTACAGGCAATGCTGCTCCTCTTTGGAGACTGACCGCAAAGCGCTCGACGCGTCGTACATGTCCATAACACAATAAGTTGGACTGGAAGAGAAGCACACATGGGCCAGAGAAAGGGAGAGAAAGAGCAGGCGAGCAATACGAAAAAAAAAACTGATGAGATTCAGCGCGAAAGAAAGACGAGTGTTTCTGTGCGCACAGGCATATATATATATATATTAGTTCAAGCATACAGGCGGCGAGGCCTCACAAGGTCAAGGCGGAACAGCAGTCTGCCATCTCAGATGGCAGTGCATATTTTTACGTGAGTGTGTGCGCGTGCTGTTGGGGGGTTGGGGGAAACGAAAAAGAAACTCAGCATCAGACACGGATGAAGGAAGACGCCGCGGGCGGCCCCTCGTCAGCTCGAAAAAGGCGCGCGGGCATGCAAGCACATATGAATACAGATAGACGGAAAAAAAGCCGAGAAAACAGCGCTGAAACATCGACACTGTCGCGTTTTCAAGCCGAGTTGAGCCGACGTCCCGATATCCCCACACTTCGAAGGCGCTGTTGCACACCTCAGCTCA
The DNA here is from genome assembly GCF_017916325.1 of Leishmania martiniquensis. Lineage (NCBI taxonomy): Eukaryota > Euglenozoa > Kinetoplastea > Trypanosomatida > Trypanosomatidae > Leishmania > Leishmania martiniquensis. Next base: position 1,100,202 of record NC_090171.1, read on the forward strand.
AACTTCAAGCCCCCCTTCCACCATTATGGCCCTCCAGTATTGCAGCGCCTCGTGCGCGCTTGGCCGCTGGAGAGGGTCGAGGTCCAGCAGAGTAGACATGAAGTCCACCACGCGCTTGCCCACGGCCGTCTCCAAATCCCGCCGCTCCCAATCATCGAGGGCCTTACGCGAAGCCGAAGGCATGAAACGAAAGCCGAAATCGCCACCCACGCTCGCTTTGGTCGGCGCCACAGCCTTTGGCAGAGGACGAAGCACGGTTGGTAGAGGCCCTGCTGTCGCGTGTGCCTTTGAAGTCGCCGCTGCGGAGCTCTGGTCTCCGTCGTCGTTGACAGCGGCAAGAACAAGGAGCCGACCCAAGCGGGCCTCCCCAAAAAGCATGCGGCCTGTGAGCATTTCGTACAGCAAACAACCGCAGGCCCAGATGTCGACGGAGAGCTCGGCCCGCCGCAGCAACTCCGTCACTTCGCTCCCTGTGCGCTCCATCAGCTCTCCAGCACGGCTTCGGAGCGGCAGGTGCTCGGTCGATGTGACGGCAGCCCCCGCAGCGTGACCGCCACGGTCCGCACGCTCGGAGAGCGCGAGTAAACAGGAAGGTGCCGGGGTTGCATCCGTGACTGGTACGGCAGCTGTCATTATGCGACGGAGTAAGGCGTAGCGCCGCTTCGCTGACATGAGCTCGGGTGGCTGAATCGCCTCTGTGCCCCGGCCGACACCCCACCGGCCCGCCAAGAAGCGGGCCTCGCCGGCCATGATATCGTGCTTCAGGCTCTGCATATCGTCGTCGTCGCACGTGTCGCAGGAGCCGAAGTCGCATAGGCGCACAGAGGACGGCAGCGTTGGCGGGTCCATCTCCCCTCGCTTCGCACTGGCGTGAGAAGCGGCAATGAGGACGTTGTCACACTTGATGTCGCCGTGACGAATGTGTTGGTCGTGCATGAAGGTCACTGCCTCGAGCACCTGAAGCAGACAGCGTGCGCACGTGGCAAAGAGTGAGGTGCTTAGCGAAACGGTCGGAGTGGATGTGCTAGACGCTATCGCGGGCACAGGTGCCGCTGTGGACTCGCCCTTGCGTGAGTCTCTCATTCCCGGTGGAAGCGTGAGCACAGCGCACCCAAGCGGATAGTGCTTCTGGCGCCACAACCGCAGTGATCCTTGGGTATAATGCGGGAATACAAGAATGTACTCGTCCTTGGTATTGTCGAAGGAGAGGAGCGGGATGATGTGCGGGTGGCTGCGCAGGCGGTACATGGCGAGCACCTCCGCGTGACAGAGTGGCAGGTTTCCACTCTCGCTTCCCCGAGCGTTGAGGGGGATGTGCTTAATAGCTACTTCGCACTTGCACACTGCCTGCACAATCCGCTGCACCGCTGTGCGCCACGGCGCACGCCAGCCATCCAAGGCACCGTGTGCGACCCTCTCGGCGCTTGTAGGGAACGATAGACCTGTGTGAACACCATGAACCGGGATGCCACCATCACCACCACCGCCACAGTTGCTAGCTCCTGTGCTTCCATGTGTCTCCACTGGCCGCCAAGAAGACCCGGGCTGGCCCCATCCTGGAGGCAGCTGCGTGTCGCGGCCCTTGCCAAGCTCCTGCACGAACCCGGACGTGACCGTGCCATAGCCCCCGGCACCGATGCGCCGCTCATTTTGCTGAGTGACCAGAGGTGTGATGGCGCGAGGAAGCAGCAGGCGTAGGAGCACATAACGACCCGCGAGCATAGCGGCACTCGGTCTGCCGCTGCGGCTGCCGTCGGTGGCGTCTCGGTGAGACTGGTGAAGACAGGGGGGTTGCATGGCGTTGCCGACATTGCCGCTGCTTACACTATGGGAGAGGGAGAGGCGCAGCTGCTGCTGAGCAGACTCTTGGAGCCTCAGCGACGCATACGCAGACTCGTACTGTTCCATTCTACTGCGCTCCATCTCAGCATACTCGGCGAGCACCCATTCCTCCAGTAGATCGACCACAAGGCTGTTGCGGCTGTCTTTGAGATAGTTGTGCATTGCCTGAATAACGTGAAAGGAGGAGGGGCTGTGCTGAGGAGTGTACCGCCACCGATCCGTCTGCGCTGCATCCGACTTCTGCGTGACAGTCACGCCTGCGGCTGCAGCAGTGCGGCCGCTCCCCGTGTGCCAGCGCCGCTGCGAGGACGACGACATCCCCGGCAGCACACGCTTCTGCGTGAGCGAGGACACGGTGTAGGCGTACTGAATCATGCCGCTGTCCTGCTGGAGAATGATGGAGCATATGGACAAGATGAGCTCCATCGTCACCGTCGGCGCCACTATCGGTGTTAGGACTGCGCGGGACGTGCGAGAGACCCACTTGCGGCGCCGCTGGCCCGCACGCAGCGAGGGCAGTCCGCCTTCGGGTACGGGCGAGGATTTCAGCGGTGACTCGCTGCCTCCACGTCTCCGCGCCGCACGCTGCCCCCTTGCTTCCTGATCCTCCACGCAGACGTTACAGGTGCCCCCCTCCGACCTATCCTTTCCGCCGTCGCCCCGCTGCTCGCCCTTTGGCGCAAAGTCAGCACAACTGTTGAGGCCGGAATCTGAACTCCATTTGCCCAAGGGAGGGCTTTCCTTGGCGTTTGTGGCGGCCGTCGCAGTCTTTGGCCAACTCGAAACAGCACCGACTGCGGCAGCAGCGGTGGAAGTGTCAGCCGCTCCATCAGATGCTGCGCTCAGCAGCGTCGACGCAGCATAAAGGCAAGCCGCGTCAGATGGGGCCTGTGTGCTAGTCGCGGCACCAGTCGCAGCCTGGTGCTTCTGATTCTGCTCCTCAACGAAGCCGCCGGTGTCGCCTGTGGAGGTGAAGTACATTGGCGGGCCCAAAGAGCCCAGCGACAGCTTAGGAAGGACAAGGCCATCGACAGTGGTTGTGGTAACCGAGGGCAGTTGAGGCGCAGAGAGTGACGGTCGTCGAGGGACCGCCATCGCCTTGGTCACCTCAGCCCCAGCCCTTAGCGGTGCGCCTGTTGTATTTGGATTCGCATGCACGGCACCCGCATCCGCGGTTGCGGGTGCCGTGGGTGTCGGCCGGCTCAGTACAGGAAGCACTGGGGCTAGCGAACCTGGAAAAGACAGAGCAATTGTTCTCTCCGAAAAAGCACCGGTGTCACCGGTGGAGGTGAAGTACAGCGCTGGGCCGAGAGCTTCGAGAGACAGTGTCGGTATCCTCAGCCCGGGCGGCTCCGGTGCGTCGTCACCAGTGGCAGTGCTGTTGAACACGCTTGCCGCTGTGTACGTCTCCCGAGTTTCCTGCAAAGCCGACTTGGGCAACGCGTACTTGGACGTGTCCTCCAGACTACCGAAGATGGACTCGTTCCCCACGCCACACTCTTCGTCGTCCTCGTCCTCTTGCGATATGGACGAAGCCACGTCCGGTGCAGCCCCGCTTGAAGCATGAAGGACGCGGTCCGCAGTCTCTTCCATGACTTGGCGCAGCTTCGATTGATCCTTGTAGAAGTCATTTTCCTGTGCCGCAGCGGTGTCGCCGGAGCTGGTGAAGTATAGAGGTGGCTTCAGCCCAGTCAGAGAGAGCTGCAGTACAACAGACGAAGGTGTGACGGGGGACCCAGGCGGGGCTGGCGCGGAAGTGCTTGAGGTGGCGAGCGGCGCCGCACTCCTCTGTGGTACCTCGGCGCCTTCAGAGATGGGGCGGTGGCTCGATCCCAGCAGCAGCCGCTCCTTGAGGTCGCTCACTGATGTCAGGTCCGATATGTTTACTGTCAACTGGCCCCCCAACTTTGTGAAAGTCTTCGAGACCGGAGACCGCAGAGCATTCTCAGAGGGCCCTCTTCGACGCCCCGATACGCCAGAGGCGGCCCAGTCCTGTGGCTTCCCCGGCGGTCGTTTGCAGCCCTCGCTCATCCCTGGCACCGCCACCACGGAGCTATTAGATGAGGAGAGCTCGAAGTCGACGAAGTCCTCCATCAGAGTCCCCTCCACAGCGGCGTGCGGCTCGAGCGAGCGATCGAGCGCCGTCATGGAAGGTATTCCCACACCTCTCAAGTTCAAAGTCGGCCCATCCAGTAGTTCTTCCACCGGCCCACCGCCGCAGCCGTCGATGAATTCGGCTCTCTCTGGTTCTCCTCGCCCACTGATCATCTGCAGTAGCCGTCCAAACACAGAGGCGACGGAGAGGCTGGCGGCCGTCTCGTGCGCCTCAGCGCAGCTCCAGCAGAGCTCTCGAAATGCCCACAACAGCTGATGGCAGTAGTGCGCCCACAGAAGCTGACTCAGGTGCTGGAATGGGCTCGCCCGGGGACCCGCTTGCGGTGATCCGAGTGGCCGACACAGGGCGGCTTCGCCGCGACTGTTGAAGCCGGAGAGCACCGCACTATTCGTACTCTCGAAGCTCTCGCTCGCCGTGCAATCGGAGGCTGCTGCATATCCACCTGCCCCCACCGCCTGCATATCCGCGTAGAAAGCCTGAACGTATCGCAGGAACAGGAGCCGAGCGTATGTAGAGGCGTATGTCTTGGGCAGCACCGACTCCGTGCCGGCCTTCATCGAGGCAAGAGCCTTGTAGCGAGCTTGCATTGCCTTATCCCGGACCCGGCCCACGACCTCGGCCGCTGCCGTGGTGAAGCTGGCGAAAGTGTCGGCGTCTAGTGGCGCCGCTGCGAGGCGTAGAAGGCGCAGCACTTCTATACGAATCCACAGCCCACCACACACCTCGCGCATCACGCGGTCTGTCGGCGAGCGCCGATGCGCGGTGGGGGGGGAGCGGCCTGGTGTCTGGTCGACGAACGAGTCAGTGCATTGGTGCCCAGTGCGCTCGTAAGACACCGTGCAACCACCACCAGGGATAGAGCCGCTGTCGCCGGTGTCCGAAACCGAAGGCGGGCAGGAGTAGGGAATGGACAGCAGTTGAGCGCAAGGACCAGTGGATGTGTTGAGGAGAGCGGTAACAGCGCACACATGCAACGAGGGCGCGCCGTCACGGCAACCGCGATGGGCCTCCGGATGCCACGGAGTGGTCGCCGTTGCCGCTGGATCTTTACCTGCGCCCGAGTTTAGATACAAGCTCACTAGCTGTGCGTGCTCCACAACGCGGGCAAGGTGAGAGTAGCGCTGAAACCGTGTATCCGGCCACCACATAGTACTCCGCATGCTAGAGCTACCAGCGGCCGCCTCTGGGCTCACCGTACCATTGGCTGACGTTGCGGCTGCAGAGCAGCTGGCAGGAGTTGGCGCAGAGGGTGGCGGCTGCCGCGTCGCAGAGGGAAGCTCGCCGAGCGCAGCGGGGGACGTGGGTGTTTTGAATGAGCTCAGCAACTGTTCCCAAAAGGCGCGCGAGGAATCATCCTCGAGCACCCCGTCTGCAGCTGATGCGGCGCTCGATGGCGCCCCACGAGTCGTCGCCGCGCGAGACTGGGCATGTCTACCATCTACGGTGAAGTGGTTGACCGCGGACTGCAGCACTGTGGACGTGTACATGCTTAGAAACTCCTGCACGCGATCAAGCGGTGAATCCGCCACGGCCCGCAGCGCTGCTGCACCCCTCGGAGTGGGCAGATCTCCGTGACCACAGACCGGCGGCGGCCCAGTGACTCCCGCCAAGCCGTCCGCGAAGTCTGTCGATGGAGATATCGTATGAGACGCGCTCAGTGTCAGCTGGTACAGGTAGAGGGGTTTCTCAGGAAGGTGCAGCGCAGTGTCGAGGAGGACATCGACAATCTCCAAAAAGTAGTGGACAGCCAACTCCATCCAGCACATCTGCAAGTCAGACGCCTCTGCGCTTTCGGCGGTGGTGCCGTCGTCACCGCCGCCGTCCCTCCGGTTAAGACCCACAGACCCCCCTGCACCTCCCTGGCAGGCAGAGCCACCCTCTGCAGGGCACATGAGAAGGCCTTCGTCGTCGCTTGAGTCATTGGCAAACATCACACCCTCGCGGCGTTGCCGCGCCGCCGCGTCGCCGCTCTCCATATCAGACAACAGCGCTTGGCAGACGCTATCCATGAATGACAGGACGACGCCGAGCACCTTCCGGGCAGGCTCCACCAGGTGCAAGGCGATGAAGTGCTGCAGCGCAGCGCTGGAGGACGCTGAAGAAGTCCGCATCGCCACACTCTCAGCATTACCGCTGCTGCAGAGAGACAGGGGTGCGGAGCAAAGGTGACTTTGGCCACCGTACACGTCATAGCCGCGATCACGTGTCAGTAGAAAATACTGCGCCAGTCCAGCCAGATGCCACACCGCCTCCTGCAAGGCGCTCGAGGTACCATGATTGCCCTGAAGCAAGCTCGCAGAATTGTCCACAAGGCAGGCGAAGCTGCTGAGCCACACGTTCGCGAAGCTGGCCGAGTTTCCGTTCGGCGTCGCCGATAAATCAATGACTCGATGTTCCGAGTCCTTAGCAGCGCCACGGCGCTTCTTTAGGGTCGACCCAGCACTTTTCTTTGCCTTCCCCACTTTTTTCAGCGCCGCTGTCGCGGGCGCAGGATGAGGCAGGCGCACTTGTGCCTCGTGATGCGCGATTGCCGTGTCAAGGGCAATGCACTGCAGTAACACCTGCGTCATCACAACGTCCTTTCTTTGGAGTGCGCGCAGGGCGACCGTGATCAACGTTTCGCGGACATAGATGGAGAGATGCTGCCACCGCCAGCGACGACTGCCGAAGCCAAAGACCTTGGCGAGGTCCATAGAGAGGGGCTGAGGTGGTGCATACATCGCCTTTTTTGTCTTGGCCGTCTCCCCTTCAGCCCTGTCAGATGGCGTGGCAGCAGCTGCTTTCGATGGTGGTCGCTTCAGCACAGCAGTGGTAGCGTCAGCCGTCGTGGGCGTGGCCAATACGACTGGCGCGACCTTGGCGGCGCTTCTGGTGACCGAGGTAACCCGCTCCACTGGCAGGGATTCTTTCTTCGGCACCGCCTCACCCATCACATGACAGAGTAACACCACCGCGAGAGAGAAGGCCAGCTCCAGCGCCCGAGCACTGTTGAGAAAGAGCTGACTACTGCTAGGGAAAATGGCGGCTGCACGCGAGTTCAAGTGCTCCATCAGCAGCCGCTGCTCCATCCATGGCGACACGACAGAAGGGAACAGTGTCGGCGGTGCTGCGTTAGCGGTAGCATGGTGACATGGGAGGAAAGTGGGATTGCTGGGCGACCCATCCGCTCCGATCTGAGGCGGCGTCAGGACGGCGGGAGGCGAGCCGCCTGTCATTGGATCGCTCGCCGCGGGGGTGCCTGCCCCTGCGCACGATGGATGAGCACCGCCAGCCGGTTTTGCTGGCGCTGTGGGGGTGCTGGTATCATCTGTGCCTCTGAGAGAGGGAAGCGCACCCCCAGAGCGCTCCACAGCACCGTCGCCCGCGTGTGCAGAGCCAAGATCGACGACGGGAGACACAGGTTCCTCCCACGCGACGGAGGGGAGCAGCGGCAGTAGTGTGTTCATGTCCTGTGTCGCATATAGGGTGCCCAGCTTTCGAGCAAACTGCGCAGCCGAGCGTGCCTGGTGCATCTCCCTTTCGGCCCGTACAAGGCATGGGGGCAGGTCAGCAGATGGCATGACAGCTGCCATCGGGAAGAGCTCGTTCGGCCGCTGCGCCGTCGTGCAGCTGCGCCAGCTGTCACTGCTACTCCTGCCTCTCCCACTGCTGCCGTCTCCTCTCGCAATATCCGCATCGCGATCGCCAACCTCGCCGTCTGCTGCGCACGAAGGTGAGAAAGACTGGGCGTAGGCGCCGATGTCTATTCGGCACGGCAGCGGTGAGGTACGCGAAGAGGCGTCCATTCCGGCGGCTGCCTTGGATTCCAAGCCAGGACGATCAAGAAAGCGTCTCACTTCACCCCGTGACGAGCATGCTACTGACCGCGAAGATTCAACGCGCTCCAGCCACTGCAAGTAGAGCTCTGCTGTCGACAGGTTCGCATGGCTGTCGCTGCCCACCTGTTGTGCTTCCTCTCCTATCGCAGATGCAGCGGCGCTGCCAGCGACGCCAGCAGCAATACTGTGGGCTGCCTGGCCTCGATATAGCGGACTTCCTCGTGCGCCACCACCGTTGCTGCCGCTTCGGTCTACCACGATAGTTCCTGTGCCCCCGAGAGCCGACACGGTGCAGTCCCTCGAGGAAGTCGGCCTATCCAACGATGTGTCGATACTCATGAGAGTGGGTACAGCTGCAGGATCGAACGCGCCTGTCGTCGCACTCGCAGTGGAGGGCTCCGTCGCCTGGCTTGCCTCGCGGGCGGCGCGTTGCGCGGAGTGGTGCGACAGCGGGGCGAGCCCCAGGGTGTCGCTGGCCACTGCGCCGCTCTGCGAAGGGAATAAGCGCTTCATGACCGCCCTGTCCGTCATCTCCACACCGGTGAATGAGAGAAAAGTGTTGACTGTGAGCAGACCCTCAGTTGTGGCCTGTGCTCGGTTGTACTGCCGCCGCTGCAGCTGGCGCGCTAGCGTCTCCACCACTGGCAAGAGCTGCGACAGGGACAGTGGCGGTGGCGAGCTCACCGTATCGGTCGCAGATGATGTAAGCTGCTTGCCCCCTTCTACAACGTGCACCCGCGTTTTAGACGTCCTCTGCGCCTCTTTCTGCCTGTGGATCACGTCGGTTGGCAGCCCGCAGGCGGCGTAGAGCCAAATCCAGAGGGGCAGCTGAACATGCGCACGCGCCTCGCGCTGCCCCACAGCGGCCGTCGGCCGCAACATTGGGTGGCTGTCGCCAGGCACCTTAAGAGAGATGCTGCTTAGAAGCGTCGTGATACGGGCCCACAAAAGATTGTGCACCAGCTCTCGCAGCTCCCACAGCTCGGGTGACGCCGAACAGCACTCTGGCGGCAACGGAAGAGCTTTGCTGGCACCCAAGGCCGGGGAAGGGGCCAGGCTGGCGGCAACCTTGGAGCCTGTCAGTTGCTCTTCTTTTACCGCCGCCCCGACGTAGCTCCGTGGATACGCGGTCGTCGCCGCCGCGAGTAGGGCAGCCGGCTCCCCGGCAGCACTTCTCCCCCCATGGCCTTGATCGGGAGGCGCTGCCCCTGCCTCCTCCCCCGGAGCGGGTACTGATGAGGCGGGGTGCAAAATGGCGTGCAAGTGCTCTGCGATTGTGTGGGCAATGGTAACGATGCCCCGTGTCAAGTTTTCTGCCTCGAGGGAGGGTGTCACCAGCTCTGCAGGCCCATCCGCCGCTCGCAGCGATTCAACCTCCGCACTTGGCGCACTAGAGGCCCAGCCGTTGCAGTTGACAGTGGTCACGGGGCCGTGATCGTATCCCCATTCATCTGGCGTGTAGTGGGGAGAGGTAACATTGAACAGGGGGCGGTGAGCGTTGCAGTGCGGCGAGACGTCGGTCAATGGAATGGCTGGGTGACTGCACCGGTGGTTAGTGGTGGCGGACTGCGGTGATGTTTGTGGATGCTGGAAGGCGGACGCCTCTGCTCCCAGCCACGACACTGACGGCTCCGCCGAGAGCATACCTCCCTTCTCCCTTGCTGGCTGCCATGCACTTGGAGAGTCGCCGCGTAGCTGCTGCTGCTCCACAGCACCGCGGCACTGCTCTACCGCGGCGGCGAAGTCGTCGAAGAGGCTTTCAAGGCTCCTCTGCATGTCAAGCAGCTGCGCCGCGCACACCGCAGTGAAGCGCTGGTTGTCGTCTGCGATGGCGGTCCGTACTGCACATGGCCTCGCCTCCTGACCCCCGTTGACACCACCACCGCCGCTGCTGTCCACATGCGCCGAGGCCAAAAGCTGCCTCAGTGCTTCAGTGGCGCTGGGGTGGGAGGGGCCACGCACAGGAGCTGCGGCCGCGGCGGCCGGAGCTTTCTTTCTGGGGAGGCTTCTTATGGCCACCCTGGGTTCCCCGGAGAGCCTTTTGGACACAGACTTCAATGCCCTCACTGTTGTCGATGGCGAGGGTGCGTCGGTGACAGCTATCGTGGTACCTGGCAAAAGCACAGGTGAGCGTCTGTTACCGGCATCCAGCGCAGAGAATGCGCCGTGCGCGTTCACTCTCGCGACGCCAGCGCCCCGGCACTCACTACCCTCCCCCTCCTCGCCCTTCGCAGCGGGCACGAAGAGGTAAGGTGCCGGTGTCGTCTTCTCTGCATCCGCTATGCAAATAGACTCGACAGCAACGCGGCGGTAAGGAAACAGTTTCTCTACTTGAGTGCGGACGGCCTCTCTCACTGCGGCATCCATGTCAGCGGCGTGGCCTGAGGAATGCAGGCAGCCGGCAGCGCATGTGTGGGGTGAGCCGTCAGCCGAGTTTTTGGGTGAAGGACTGCATGAGGCGATGGCGCGCAGCAGCGCCGCGTAGAGCACGCTCACAGGCGTCGCGCTGGTTGCTGGTGCGGTCGTCGGCGAAGCGGAGGCCGTTCTTAGAGAGTCTGTGCGGAGCCTCATGGAACCGCTCTCTTCTAGCAGGCCTGTGAGAAGCTTGGATGGCGGCGAGTTCAACTGATTCAGCTCCATATCGTCAGCCGTCCTGAATGGTCAGCTCAAGAAGGGAGCAAGGAGAGAAAGCGCGCGCACTTACGCTACTCTTGTCGGTGGAGAGGCCGCGGGTTCGTGGGCGTCCTGAATCCAAAGCGTTTAGTCGCTTGCTGTGGTGGCAACCTACAGAAAAAGAACTAATCCAAGTGGGAAGAACAACGGAGAAACCGGCGTACAACACAGGCGCCAAGACATGCGCACGCGATTCGAGTGAGACAGTGCTGCGGCAGCACCATCTAACGCACTTGCTGCGCGCAATTCGCCTTGAGCAATGGGCGGTGAGTTGGCGCGTGAATGTGTGCGCTACCTCTGATGAGGTGGTTATGTCTATTTCCTCTTCTTCCTTTTTTTACGCCTTGAGAATTGCACGTTTGCCGCTAAGGTGCGTCGATGCCTCAATAAGCTGTGCGTCTCGTGATCGGCTGCGCCTCCGTTCTTTTCTGCGGGAGTGGTACGGGCGAGAGACGGCAAAGCGGAACTCGAACGGCAAGGGGGAATGTGTGGGAGAGAGGGAGGGAGGGGGAGGGAGAGGGAGGGTGCGGTGGTGGAAGAGGGTGAAAGAGGAAGTTCAGGCGGCAAAAAGCAGCCGCGCAACCCTTCGAGAGCATCTCTGCCGCCCACTGCTCGCGAGCCAGAGAGCAGGAGAGGGAGGAAGAGATCCAAGAAGCCAAGGGAAGGGAGAAGAGGCCAAATACACTACAGCGCGCGGGAGGAGGGGGAGGGGGAGACTCGGGCGGTGTCGTGCCCATCCGCAGGGCGAAAAAGGCCCAGTGATTTTGTTTTTTTTTCCAGAAAAGAAAAGCGGATTCTTGTCGCCAACAGCCTTTCGTAACGCCGACGACGGCGAAGGCGACAGAGGCGAGGAAACAAAGTTATACGTCGCGCCGGAGGCGAAACCAAAGAGATTCGAGAGAGCTGCCGCAGACGAGTGCAGGCGACGCTGGTGAAAGGGGAAGGGGGGAGGAGAGGGCACGCAGAAAGAGGCGCGAGAGGCGTTGCGCTCTTCTTCTCTGCTTCCCTTCCACCCGCGAAGAAACGGGCAAGACAAAAACAAAAAGGGTAAGAGTGCAGCACATAAGCACACAGAGTCAAATAAGCGTAGTGCAACAGAGACGCCAAGGCCAGCAGTGGCTTCAGTGTCCTTCTTCCAGACCGGGTCTGCGTCAAAGGCCGTGCACACCCACAGAGCGAGGGAAAGCTTGCATTGTAGGGCGAACCCAAGTGTGTCCCTCATGACTAACGGAATAACGAACCCCGTCCAGCTGTGCAGGATGCGAAGCTAAGCGGCACAAAACGCCGCCACACGTGCCTGGAACGAACCCGCAGCCCTCCACCTACACCTGCCACGAACGAGAGGACACACACAGCAACGGCAGTGCAAGCACAGGCTGCGCAGAGCCGGTCGAGGAGGAGCGGTCAGCTTTCAAGGACTAGAGATTGCATCTCATGACGGCGCGCGGCAGCGGGCTGACGCGCAGCGCGGTCGGATATATGCTTGTTCTCGTTGGTCATCAGACGCTCCTCCATGCAGGTGCGCTACGCTCGGCGCGCCGACGGCAGCGGCGAAAACGCACGCACAGAAGCACACATCAGTCCCTCAGCAGCTCGCAACGCGCACACAGGCCCGCACCCGCCGCGGCGGCAGCAGCGTCCATCAGTAAAGTGCATCGGTATGTGCTTTCCACAGGCAGGTCATTCGGTTTTCTTCAATAGATCGTCGTATAAGCCATCACGTAGACACACGCGCAGGCACGGCTCACGTGAGCGCGGGCGGCTCCAGCGGGCCGTCAGCTTTCAAGGACTAGAGATTGCATCTCATGACGGCGCGTGACAGCGGGCTGACGCGCAGCGCGGTCGGATATATGCTTGTTCTCGTTGGTCATCACAGGTCCCACGCACGTCCCGCCTGCAGAATCGAGGTCCTCGCTCTCCCTCACACCATCCATCGGCACCACTCACCAACAAGCGAGCGGGACGAGCGAAGTGCAGGTGGGTCATCCGCACGCCAGCAAAGCAGGCAAACGCGGTCACAGTGCAAGTCAGCGGATGACGCTTAACAAGGGTTCAGTCAAGTGGCCGCACGTAGCGGCGCTTCAGAGGGAGCCACCGCGAGGCAGCCCCCCGAGGTGATTGTTGTATGCTCTGCATCACGCTCGCACAGCGCACACGCCGCCTCTCCCCCGGCACAGCCGCAGCCACGCGCGCAGGGTGCGCGCAACCACACGAACGTCAGCCATATATATTGCATTGGTTTCACTTCACGCACGCCGCCGCACAGGCACCGCGCTCCGATTATTGGTCGATCGATTATGCATCACGCGACCGTCGCACGCACACAAAGAGACACACACAGCAACGGCAGTGCAAGCACAGGCTGCGCAGAGCCGGTCGAGGAGGAGCGGTCAGCTTTCAAGGACTAGAGATTGCATCTCATGACGGCGCGCGGCAGCGGGCTGACGCGCAGCGCGGTCGGATATATGCTTGTTCTCGTTGGTCATCAGACGCTCCTCCATGCAGGTGCGCTACGCTCGGCGCGCCGACGGCAGCGGCGAAAACGCACGCACAGAAGCACACATCAGTCCCTCAGCAGCTCGCAACGCGCACACAGGCCCGCACCCGCCGCGGCGGCAGCAGCGTCCATCAGTAAAGTGCATCGGTATGTGCTTTCCACAGGCAGGTCATTCGGTTTTCTTCAATAGATCGTCGTATAAGCCATCACGTAGACACACGCGCAGGCACGGCTCACGTGAGCGCGGGCGGCTCCAGCGGGCCGTCAGCTTTCAAGGACTAGAGATTGCATCTCATGACGGCGCGTGACAGCGGGCTGACGCGCAGCGCGGTCGGATATATGCTTGTTCTCGTTGGTCATCACAGGTCCCACGCACGTCCCGCCTGCAGAATCGAGGTCCTCGCTCTCCCTCACACCATCCATCGGCACCACTCACCAACAAGCGAGCGGGACGAGCGAAGTGCAGGTGGGTCATCCGCACGCCAGCAAAGCAGGCAAACGCGGTCACAGTGCAAGTCAGCGGATGACGCTTAACAAGGGTTCAGTCAAGTGGCCGCACGTAGCGGCGCTTCAGAGGGAGCCACCGCGAGGCAGCCCCCCGAGGTGATTGTTGTATGCTCTGCATCACGCTCGCACAGCGCACACGCCGCCTCTCCCCCGGCACAGCCGCAGCCACGCGCGCAGGGTGCGCGCAACCACACGAACGTCAGCCATATATATTGCATTGGTTTCACTTCACGCACGCCGCCGCACAGGCACCGCGCTCCGATTATTGGTCGATCGATTATGCATCACGCGACCGTCGCACGCACACAAAGAGACACACACAGCAACGGCAGTGCAAGCACAGGCTGCGCAGAGCCGGTCGAGGAGGAGCGGTCAGCTTTCAAGGACTAGAGATTGCATCTCATGACGGCGCGCGGCAGCGGGCCGACGCGCAGCGCGGTCGGATATATGCTTGTTCTCGTTGGTCATCAGACGCTCCTCCATGCAGGTGCGCTACGCTCGGCGCGCCGACGGCAGCGGCGAAAACGCACGCACAGAAGCACACATCAGTCCCTCAGCAGCTCGCAACGCGCACACAGGCCCGCACCCGCCGCGGCGGCAGCAGCGTCCATCAGTAAAGTGCATCGGTATGTGCTTTCCACAGGCAGGTCATTCGGTTTTCTTCAATAGATCGTCGTATAAGCCATCACGTAGACACACGCGCAGGCACGGCTCACGTGAGCGCGGGCGGCTCCAGCGGGCCGTCAGCTTTCAAGGACTAGAGATTGCATCTCATGACGGCGCGTGACAGCGGGCTGACGCGCAGCGCGGTCGGATATATGCTTGTTCTCGTTGGTCATCACAGGTCCCACGCACGTCCCGCCTGCAGAATCGAGGTCCTCGCTCTCCCTCACACCATCCATCGGCACCACTCACCAACAAGCGAGCGGGACGAGCGAAGTGCAGGTGGGTCATCCGCACGCCAGCAAAGCAGGCAAACGCGGTCACAGTGCAAGTCAGCGGATGACGCTTAACAAGGGTTCAGTCAAGTGGCCGCACGTAGCGGCGCTTCAGAGGGAGCCACCGCGAGGCAGCCCCCCGAGGTGATTGTTGTATGCTCTGCATCACGCTCGCACAGCGCACACGCCGCCTCTCCCCCGGCACAGCCGCAGCCACGCGCGCAGGGTGCGCGCAACCACACGAACGTCAGCCATATATATTGCATTGGTTTCACTTCACGCACGCCGCCGCACAGGCACCGCGCTCCGATTATTGGTCGATCGATTATGCATCACGCGACCGTCGCACGCACACAAAGAGACACACACAGCAACGGCAGTGCAAGCACAGGCTGCGCAGAGCCGGTCGAGGAGGAGCGGTCAGCTTTCAAGGACTAGAGATTGCATCTCATGACGGCGCGCGGCAGCGGGCCGACGCGCAGCGCGGTCGGATATATGCTTGTTCTCGTTGGTCATCAGACGCTCCTCCATGCAGGTGCGCTACGCTCGGCGCGCCGACGGCAGCGGCGAAAACGCACGCACAGAAGCACACATCAGTCCCTCAGCAGCTCGCAACGCGCACACAGGCCCGCACCCGCCGCGGCGGCAGCAGCGTCCATCAGTAAAGTGCATCGGTATGTGCTTTCCACAGGCAGGTCATTCGGTTTTCTTCAATAGATCGTCGTATAAGCCATCACGTAGACACACGCGCAGGCACGGCTCACGTGAGCGCGGGCGGCTCCAGCGGGCCGTCAGCTTTCAAGGACTAGAGATTGCATCTCATGACGGCGCGTGACAGCGGGCTGACGCGCAGCGCGGTCGGATATATGCTTGTTCTCGTTGGTCATCACAGGTCCCACGCACGTCCCGCCTGCAGAATCGAGGTCCTCGCTCTCCCTCACACCATCCATCGGCACCACTCACCAACAAGCGAGCGGGACGAGCGAAGTGCAGGTGGGTCATCCGCACGCCAGCAAAGCAGGCAAACGCGGTCACAGTGCAAGTCAGCGGATGACGCTTAACAAGGGTTCAGTCAAGTGGCCGCACGTAGCGGCGCTTCAGAGGGAGCCACCGCGAGGCAGCCCCCCGAGGTGATTGTTGTATGCTCTGCATCACGCTCGCACAGCGCACACGCCGCCTCTCCCCCGGCACAGCCGCAGCCACGCGCGCAGGGTGCGCGCAACCACACGAACGTCAGCCATATATATTGCATTGGTTTCACTTCACGCACGCCGCCGCACAGGCACCGCGCTCCGATTATTGGTCGATCGATTATGCATCACGCGACCGTCGCACGCACACAAAGAGACACACACAGCAACGGCAGTGCAAGCACAGGCTGCGCAGAGCCGGTCGAGGAGGAGCGGTCAGCTTTCAAGGACTAGAGATTGCATCTCATGACGGCGCGCGGCAGCGGGCCGACGCGCAGCGCGGTCGGATATATGCTTGTTCTCGTTGGTCATCAGACGCTCCTCCATGCAGGTGCGCTACGCTCGGCGCGCCGACGGCAGCGGCGAAAACGCACGCACAGAAGCACACATCAGTCCCTCAGCAGCTCGCAACGCGCACACAGGCCCGCACCCGCCGCGGCGGCAGCAGCGTCCATCAGTAAAGTGCATCGGTATGTGCTTTCCACAGGCAGGTCATTCGGTTTTCTTCAATAGATCGTCGTATAAGCCATCACGTAGACACACGCGCAGGCACGGCTCACGTGAGCGCGGGCGGCTCCAGCGGGCCGTCAGCTTTCAAGGACTAGAGATTGCATCTCATGACGGCGCGTGACAGCGGGCCGACGCGCAGCGCGGTCGGATATATGCTTGTTCTCGTTGGTCATCACAGGTCCCACGCACGTCCCGCCTGCAGAATCGAGGTCCTCGCTCTCCCTCACACCATCCATCGGCACCACTCACCAACAAGCGAGCGGGACGAGCGAAGTGCAGGTGGGTCATCCGCACGCCAGCAAAGCAGGCAAACGCGGTCACAGTGCAAGTCAGCGGATGACGCTTAACAAGGGTTCAGTCAAGTGGCCGCACGTAGCGGCGCTTCAGAGGGAGCCACCGCGAGGCAGCCCCCCGAGGTGATTGTTGTATGCTCTGCATCACGCTCGCACAGCGCACACGCCGCCTCTCCCCCGGCACAGCCGCAGCCACGCGCGCAGGGTGCGCGCAACCACACGAACGTCAGCCATATATATTGCATTGGTTTCACTTCACGCACGCCGCCGCACAGGCACCGCGCTCCGATTATTGGTCGATCGATTATGCATCACGCGACCGTCGCACGCACACAAAGAGACACACACAGCAACGGCAGTGCAAGCACAGGCTGCGCAGAGCCGGTCGAGGAGGAGCGGTCAGCTTTCAAGGACTAGAGATTGCATCTCATGACGGCGCGCGGCAGCGGGCTGACGCGCAGCGCGGTCGGATATATGCTTGTTCTCGTTGGTCATCAGACGCTCCTCCATGCAGGTGCGCTACGCTCGGCGCGCCGACGGCAGCGGCGAAAACGCACGCACAGAAGCACACATCAGTCCCTCAGCAGCTCGCAACGCGCACACAGGCCCGCACCCGCCGCGGCGGCAGCAGCGTCCATCAGTAAAGTGCATCGGTATGTGCTTTCCACAGGCAGGTCATTCGGTTTTCTTCAATAGATCGTCGTATAAGCCATCACGTAGACACACGCGCAGGCACGGCTCACGTGAGCGCGGGCGGCTCCAGCGGGCCGTCAGCTTTCAAGGACTAGAGATTGCATCTCATGACGGCGCGTGACAGCGGGCTGACGCGCAGCGCGGTCGGATATATGCTTGTTCTCGTTGGTCATCACAGGTCCCACGCACGTCCCGCCTGCAGAATCGAGGTCCTCGCTCTCCCTCACACCATCCATCGGCACCACTCACCAACAAGCGAGCGGGACGAGCGAAGTGCAGGTGGGTCATCCGCACGCCAGCAAAGCAGGCAAACGCGGTCACAGTGCAAGTCAGCGGATGACGCTTAACAAGGGTTCAGTCAAGTGGCCGCACGTAGCGGCGCTTCAGAGGGAGCCACCGCGAGGCAGCCCCCCGAGGTGATTGTTGTATGCTCTGCATCACGCTCGCACAGCGCACACGCCGCCTCTCCCCCGGCACAGCCGCAGCCACGCGCGCAGGGTGCGCGCAACCACACGAACGTCAGCCATATATATTGCATTGGTTTCACTTCACGCACGCCGCCGCACAGGCACCGCGCTCCGATTATTGGTCGATCGATTATGCATCACGCGACCGTCGCACGCACACAAAGAGACACACACAGCAACGGCAGTGCAAGCACAGGCTGCGCAGAGCCGGTCGAGGAGGAGCGGTCAGCTTTCAAGGACTAGAGATTGCATCTCATGACGGCGCGCGGCAGCGGGCCGACGCGCAGCGCGGTCGGATATATGCTTGTTCTCGTTGGTCATCAGACGCTCCTCCATGCAGGTGCGCTACGCTCGGCGCGCCGACGGCAGCGGCGAAAACGCACGCACAGAAGCACACATCAGTCCCTCAGCAGCTCGCAACGCGCACACAGGCCCGCACCCGCCGCGGCGGCAGCAGCGTCCATCAGTAAAGTGCATCGGTATGTGCTTTCCACAGGCAGGTCATTCGGTTTTCTTCAATAGATCGTCGTATAAGCCATCACGTAGACACACGCGCAGGCACGGCTCACGTGAGCGCGGGCGGCTCCAGCGGGCCGTCAGCTTTCAAGGACTAGAGATTGCATCTCATGACGGCGCGTGACAGCGGGCTGACGCGCAGCGCGGTCGGATATATGCTTGTTCTCGTTGGTCATCACAGGTCCCACGCACGTCCCGCCTGCAGAATCGAGGTCCTCGCTCTCCCTCACACCATCCATCGGCACCACTCACCAACAAGCGAGCGGGACGAGCGAAGTGCAGGTGGGTCATCCGCACGCCAGCAAAGCAGGCAAACGCGGTCACAGTGCAAGTCAGCGGATGACGCTTAACAAGGGTTCAGTCAAGTGGCCGCACGTAGCGGCGCTTCAGAGGGAGCCACCGCGAGGCAGCCCCCCGAGGTGATTGTTGTATGCTCTGCATCACGCTCGCACAGCGCACACGCCGCCTCTCCCCCGGCACAGCCGCAGCCACGCGCGCAGGGTGCGCGCAACCACACGAACGTCAGCCATATATATTGCATTGGTTTCACTTCACGCACGCCGCCGCACAGGCACCGCGCTCCGATTATTGGTCGATCGATTATGCATCACGCGACCGTCGCACGCACACAAAGAGACACACACAGCAACGGCAGTGCAAGCACAGGCTGCGCAGAGCCGGTCGAGGAGGAGCGGTCAGCTTTCAAGGACTAGAGATTGCATCTCATGACGGCGCGCGGCAGCGGGCTGACGCGCAGCGCGGTCGGATATATGCTTGTTCTCGTTGGTCATCAGACGCTCCTCCATGCAGGTGCGCTACGCTCGGCGCGCCGACGGCAGCGGCGAAAACGCACGCACAGAAGCACACATCAGTCCCTCAGCAGCTCGCAACGCGCACACAGGCCCGCACCCGCCGCGGCGGCAGCAGCGTCCATCAGTAAAGTGCATCGGTATGTGCTTTCCACAGGCAGGTCATTCGGTTTTCTTCAATAGATCGTCGTATAAGCCATCACGTAGACACACGCGCAGGCACGGCTCACGTGAGCGCGGGCGGCTCCAGCGGGCCGTCAGCTTTCAAGGACTAGAGATTGCATCTCATGACGGCGCGTGACAGCGGGCTGACGCGCAGCGCGGTCGGATATATGCTTGTTCTCGTTGGTCATCACAGGTCCCACGCACGTCCCGCCTGCAGAATCGAAGTCCTCGCTCTCCCTCACACCATCCATAAGCAATTCGCAGTGGGGAGAAGGGCGGAAGAAAGGGCAGAGCAGATAGTGTTTGGCTTTGGTTATAGGGGTACAAGGGGCATTGGTGCGTGGATGGTGCCATTGAAGAGTAAACATACCGGAGCGGGCGGAGCAAGCGTGCAGGTGTCGGTGAAAGGAAGCGGCAGCGGGTTGAGTCCGTGTAGAAGGGAGAGGGGGCGGTAGGGCAGAGGAGAGGGAAGCGTACAGGGTCGGTGTCATGGGGCAGTTCGAAGATGTTTGTGGGGCGAGCGAGGGCAGCGGGGGTGGTGCGACGGCACGCTTGTGTAGGAATGAGCGGTTTCGCACGCCTTCGCGCGAGGTGACGGACAGCTGCAGGTACGGCTGCGGACCTTGTAGAGAAAGCCGTTGGGGGGTCGCCGCGGGTGCGGTCCAGAAAGGAAATGCGCAGCTGGTAATAAGAGGTATGCCTCACCTTTCTCTTTGCCCAGTGTTCCTTCCAGGAAAATTAGATGATTAAGTCACTTCATGCGAAGCGGCGGTCTGACGCTCACCCGAAGTGGCATTTCAGCGGCCTCCTTGTAGTGCACTCCGCAGGGACGGCTAGACGTTACCTTGGGCGGCGTGTCATCACACGGGGCGGCCACAAAAGAGGCAGGTCACAGTAGAAAGGGAAAAAAGAGAGAAGGAAATAGGACAGGCGCAAAAAAGGGGAAGGAAAGGGAGAAGCGGCGTCGATGGCGACGCAGTCTAGGACAGGTGCGTCATGCGCTGCATTTTCCTGTCTATCACTTTCTCTCTCGGCTTACTCGATGACGTCGGCACTGCGTGTGTCGCCGAGGATTGAGCGAACTTCCCCTTAGCCGCGCCTCCGATGTCCAGCCTGCGTGTGGTCCGTCCCTCAAACAGTTTATACCTGTTCTTGTAAGAGGGGGAACGGGATTTTCTTGGACACGACGAGCGTCTTGTGCTCGTGCGAGTAGTACCCACGCACAAACCCACGTGCGATAAGCTTTGCAATCCAAAGCGCCATCCGGTCCTCGTCCATAACAGTCTCTGCCATGCGGGCCTCGGAGGCTGGCGACGCGGAATCGTTGTCTCGGGAGCGTTTCTTCGAGGCCGCGGGCACCTTCCCAGTCTGAGGTTCCTCGCTGGTGATGTAGGTATACGCGGTCAGCAAAGTTGGAAGGGTAATACGGCTGTTGTCTACGTCAGGGATAGCCGCCATGGCGGCGTGCACGCGGGCAACCACCATCAGATAGCAGAGGATCTTTGCCTGCTGTAGAATGAGGTACACGCCGCGGCGATGGAACGTCGAGGCGTAACGGTCGAGAGCCGCGGAGAAGCTCACCGGGTCGCCTCGCTCAATGGCTGCAGTCAAGGGACCGAAGAGGCGCGGAAGCAGATCCTCGTCCGCATGCAGGATCTCATCTGGAATACGCCGCCCATTCGCTACGCCAGCCACGGAAAGGAAGAAGCGCACCCGCTCCTTGTTGAGGCGCTGCGGCTCATTACCGTATCCCGCGGGCGGCAAAAGTGTGTACGCGTTGCGCAGAATGCTGTGTGCCTCCTCAAGCTTTCGCTCGTACAAGCGCATCCGGCCTTGATAGTAGTGATAGGTGACCACCTCCGACACCATGTGCCGCGACGGATGCAGGATAGAGCGCGCTGGATCGTGCGATGACTCCGCGACCTTTTCCGCATGCTCCACCGCACCCAAGAGGACGGCACACTGGTGAGTGTTGTAGCGCTGAAACAATATGATGAGGAGACCGTTCACGAGGGAGAGAGCCCCACGACGGCGCGAGTGCTCGGGCGCTTCGTCGGTATCCACAGACTGGAGTGCCACCAAGAGTTTGCGCCACGTACGTATCACATGGCCAATGGAATCATCGATGGCGCTGCCACTCGCATGGCGGGCGACTTGAGGAATGCGGTGCACCAAATAGAGAAGTACAAGGGTGTCCCAGCCGACAGTGCCGGGGGTGTTGCCGTCCACACGGGGCGGATAGTGATCACGGTTCATGGAGTGGCACTCCTGAAAGGACTCGAAGGCGTAAAGGAGCCCCTTCAAAAGTGTCGTCTGCAAACTGCGCTCCAGCTGCTCGTCCGTCACATCGCTCCCCTGCAGGGCCTTGCTGGCAGAGGTAGATGGATGAGATGAGGCAGAGGAAAGCGAGGCAGAGTCCTGCAAGACGCACTTGCGTGTGCAGCGCTGGTATTGCGTGAGGGCACCTGTGATGGCGATACGAGCCACCAGTTCCCGGCAGGACGCGCGCTCCGCCTCGTTGAGTGCCTCCACAGCAGGTGCTGGTTTGCTTGCTCGAGTGAGTCGAAGATTCTGCGCGTTCTGGCGCAAGTACCGCTCGCAGGCCCGTTTCAGCGAGGCGTGCGTCGTTTGTATGAGATTGTGCATTGTCGGTGCCGAGTCATTTTTGATCTGCACCGGTATGCCCTTCTCCGCTTTGGCGATGGCATCTTTCAAGATGATTCCGTTGCGCGAACAAATGCCGGCTGCCGCCGCCTCCAGCCACGCGGCTTCGATGAAGAAGTACTGATGGTCCATCAAGACCCCGCCGGCGGTCCGATTCAATGGCACACAAGCCCGGAAACAGCACGCGGCGGGAAGGGTGTTGGCTGCGTATGTCAACGCAGCGCGGTTGTCTGCAATGTGTTGTTCGACTTCAGGTCAAGGAGAGAGAGAGGGAGGTGGGAGTGGAAGGCGAGAAGAAGGCGTACCGATGATGGACCGCACTCGGTCTCCAGAGACGAGAGCTGGCCTGGTGCACCCCCTGCGGACTTGTTCACGAGGCTCGCGTCGCATGCATCAAGTGCAGCCAAGACAAGGGGAAAGGGGGCCCTGAAGCATCTCTTCAAGAGGGACAGTCAGAGAGAGGAGCAGCACCACATGTTTTTCCTCTTGCCTCGCTTACGAAGCAGCGGCGACTGCAGTTATTTTCCCACTCTCCCCACCATCTAAATGATGGCCATTCCTCCTCACTGCCTGTGCATGCAGGGCACGTCGAATGAAAAGACAGAGAGAGATGCCGACGCAAGCCGTAGCACCGACGACACATTGGCTTCAGCGACGGTGCTCGCGTGCAACTTTACGATGGGCCTGTGAAGAGGTATTTCACACCATTCCCAGGAGGAAAGGGCAAAGCAGAAGAGGATGGGCGAATGAGCTGAAGAGGAATGCAGGCCTGCACAGGTACAGCGTGTCCCCTCTCAGGCGGAGCCTCCGCCTCCACGCCACACCTCCCCGCGACGTCAACAGCGCTCTACTATCACGCACCAGTTCTCCTTGTCGTAGTAGGATTTACTGATTACCACCGGAATCGCCCCCTCCCCGTCATCGCCTCCCGCCTGCTTGCACAGCTGCTCCAGCTCCCCCTCCGCGAAAAAGTGATAGTAGCGGTGGAACACCTGCCGTTCCTCAGCGTACTTCGCATGTCGCTCCCAGCGAATGAGACCGTCGCCAGTTTCTGAGTCGAATGGTCGCTTTGTCCGGCCTCTCTGCTCGCGTGCCCACACGTAGATCAGCACGCGCCCGCCACCCGGCCGCACGAGCCGGAGGAGCTCGCGCACCGCCCGTTTCCGCCGCTCCCAACTTGCGTAGTGGTGGATAACCGCAATGCTGATGGCGGCATCGAAGACGCCGCTACGCAGCGGGCACCGTAGGGCGTCACTGCGCACCGTGTCTGTTCGTGGAAGCTCCTCCACAGACACCGGTGTCGCCACCACGTCTGCCTCACACTTTGCGTGCCCTCCACAAAAGCGGCGGCGGCGGCGCTGCTCGTGATGCAGGTTGGGGTCGAGGAACTGACGTTGCGTACAGAGCAGGAGCTCCTCACTGTAGTCAAGGCCCACAACGTAGCGGTGCGCAGGAGCGAAGGGGACCAGAGGCGGCGACGGTGGCGCTACCCCCTGCTGCCCTGACACCATCTCGAGGGATTCACCCGGAGTGCACACGTGATACGGAGGTACGGTGAGGGCAAGTCTCTGTGCAGCTGCGAAGTACTTACCATTTCCGCAGCCCACGTCCGCCACGAGGGAGAAAGGTGGTAGGCCCTCCAAGAAGGAGCTCACCTGTGGCCACGCCTTGTACCGTGTGCAAGAGAAGTGATCGGCGATCGCGCTATACACTTTGTGCACGTGCTCATGCTCGTACGCAGCGGCATCAGCAGATGACCTGGGAACCACTGGCGCGGGGCCCGCCTCCGTGCCCACATCAGTTTCCACTCGTGCTTTCTTCGTGCCAGGTGCTGCTGCGAGGCCGGCGCAGTTGGCTGCCATTCCTAGGCTCTGCGCCTGTCGCTTTGCCGAGCCGCAAAATCACCTCTGCGAAAGTCGGCGATCGATGAGGCGGCAAAGCGCTCTGCACTGATGGAGTCGCTCTGGCGACGCGGCGGCGGCACGAAAATAGTATGCGCTCACATGAAGACGTAGAGAGGGAGAGGGAGGCAGGATATCCGGAGAGATGGTGTGATCCACCTGTTGCGCCATATCGTCGCCAAGCACCCGAGCATTCCGATTAAGCCACAAACTGGAACGCCTTGAAGTGGGGTACCCATATCTGTTGTTCCAGCATCGCTGCTTCGCAACAGTGACGGCAACAGCCAAGGCGCCATGCAGGCATGCGCAAGCGTCTGGGGGAAGACGGGGAGGGGGAAGGGGGGCTTGGCACACGTCTGTTTGTTGCTTTGACATGGTGCGCTACAGACCTCGTCTTCTTGCACTGTGCAATCGATCGTGCTATCTGCGGCGCACACACCCCAGAGCTGACAGTCGCCGACAAGCGACTCTGTCGATGGCGTAATCAGACTGGTTAAAAGGGTAAAGAAGTTCGCTTCAGCTCGCATGGCTTCCACGAGAAAGGTGAATGAAGCGGCATCGGTCGCCTCTCCATCAGTGCACAGGGCGGAACAGTCCCTTACGCCTGTCTTTCCAGCGGAGCCACGCACTGCCCTACAACAGGGGCCGAGCCCCGAGCGCTTCCCGACACTGTCACAGGGCCCGATCGCGCGATGCGAAGCAGCCGCAGGCACGCCTGCTACAGCAATGCACGCTCAGGCACCCGAGCACGGCCCCTCGGCTTCCCCACAGAGAGCGGGTGCCGAACCGCTGAGGCACCACGCTGAGGGCTCTCTCCCTCCCTCCCTCAGTGATCGGGTCTCTTCATGTTCTTCACTTCCAAATGCATCGCCTCCTTCACTTGGCGCTACGCTCAGAAGGCCCCAGAAGAGAGACAGCAAGCCGAAAATGCTGATTCGCTTCGACACCGTGTCTGCCGTCCTATTTCTCGGTCTCTCTCTCGTCTGAATAGTCCTTCAGCCCCATCACGTATGTTTGCCGCGTCGCAGTGCTGCCGCTAAGGATACTTACTGTGCCCACACGAGGCGCCCACTACCGTTTGCAGAGGCGGATGCTCTCCTCTTCACTGATGTCACTAGGTCAGTGCGGCTCCACCATCACATCAGCGGTTCGATTAGTTGGGCACTTGATGTCGTCCGGCCACTTAAAGAGCCCAATAAGAGACTCTCTCCTCCGCAGCCTGCGCACACGAGCGAACTCATCTGGGCGCCAAATGGTGACGCTTGTCCACTCTCCCACTTCGATAAGGTCTCGGTGCCACAGCATGCGCGTGTGCTGCCGCGCGATGTCCTCGTCGCCGGTCGCTGTGGCCGCAGAGCCAAGAGGCGGGTTGCAGCACTCGTATCTCCTGTGTGCCACGTTCGCCGACTGTCCCCGTCGGTTAGTTGCCCATGGCGGCGTGCAAGGTTCAACGACAAGTAAAAGGCGACTGAAGAGCAGCATCGTAGACGGTGCTGCGAGGGGTGTAAGAGCAACCTTGAGATGTTCAACAGTGACGTGATGCCGCCCATGAATCCCTCCTTCGACCCGGTGCTTCCCAGACGCAGCGCCGCTGGAGGCGAAGAGCGACCTGTCGTCCCGCTGATTTCAGAGTCGATAAGTATTGCCTTGCTGCGCCTACCCCGTGAGTGCGCAGGCGCGCCAACTGGCCACACTCTTATGTTAGGCTCTCCCCCAGACGAACGGTTTGGCGCAGCTTTGCCCACTCCCCTCCCCCATCTTGACTGCGGTTCATCGAGGGGGGAGGGGAGGGGCCTCTTCCCTGGAGCCTTTTGAAAGCACCTGTCAAGTCGAATGAGGTATCCGCAGCACAAGAGGCGCCGCTTCGCAGTGAGCAGTTTTGAGCGTGCAGCTGCTGCTTCTGCTGGTGTGACTCCACTTGCCGAGCTTTTTCCTGCAGGAGTGCAGCGTGGATTAAGCGAGCAAAGGCTTTGCAGTCACAGGCAGGGTCCGTCTCGTCCCACATGGAGCTGGCCAGCGCGCGCGGCGCCGCCTCCACGAGGCGGGCCTCCTCTTCAGTCGGCTCGGCTTGCGTCGCACAGCTCAAGAGACAGGCTATCTGGGCGAGTGCGATAGACATGCCGTGGTCAGCGAGAGGGAACTCCGCGTAGGAGAGCATGTAGGGGTGAGGGGTGCCGAGGCAGTCGGCGAAGACATGATGGCCTGATAAAACTGAGTAGTGTGTCTCCGCACCAACTTCTGCAGAAGCCTCTAGCTCCCTCAACACCTCTCTGAATTGGTGGCTTCCTTTGCTTTCGAGCCGCCGTTCGCACTCGCAGCTGATGATGGGCCCAACGTTGCTGGCATGCGCTTCTTCCCCCGCTCCTTGCTGCAGCAATCCTCCAAAGCATTGTGAGAGTCGCCCACGCGTCCTCGTTGGCTGGCGGGTTCCTCCTCCATTCGCGACTAGTCAGTGGATGTCCCGATGTGGCGGTGCGGAGGCCGCAACAGTCACGGCGTAGAGCTCGTCCAGGAAGACAAGGTCGCGGAGCTTTCAGCGTCCCGAGAAAACGCCGCATCGGCAGCGCTCGCTGGCCGCTGAAGGTTGTAGGTTCGTCGGCAGCGCGATGTGTGCCGCCTCCGCTCTGCCTCCAGCTCGCCGAAGCGCTAGGCGCCATCAAGCACGTTATAGCGTGGGATGCACGAGGTGTCCACAAAAATCCTCACCCCTGTGCGGCAAAACCACGGGTGGGTGACGGCGCGCGTGACCGACGTGCGCGTAGGGAAAGGGAAGCGGTTTGCCAACTCGCTGGGATGGTTTAGCACGAAGACACGGCGCGCCACGCATCGTGTTGAGGAACCGCATAGACGTGCGACCGCCTCGCGGCCAGCACTTCCTGTCACACAGCCGAGAGTGAAGTCATTCTTTTTGTTGCTCTGGGGGAGCCAGAGGAAGGCCCGGCAAGGTGTGGTGTGCGCTCCCTCTGCGTGCGCGCGGTCCGTGAGGGAGGGAGCAGATGGCTCAGCAGATGTGGGACTGAAATGAAAGAAAAGGGAATCAGAGAAGGCACATCGGTGATCTCTCGCTCTCTCCTCGTCCGCGCCGGTGCACAAAGTTGAGCAGAGAGGCGTGAGTGCGCCTGTGTATGCGGACGAGGGGAGTGTGTCCACTCGCTGGTAGTGGTGTACGTGCGTGCGTGCAAGCCTGATTCGGTGAGTTCTCCGGTGTACAACTGAGGAGCGGATCGCACTGCCCGTGACTTGGCACTGACAGCAGGGATGAAGGGTATTTCTGCGTCGTGCAGTGATGCCCAAACCCTCAAGTGGGAAAGTCGACGGAAGAACGGAGGAGAAAGGGACCTCAGTGAAGAAGAGCATGCGAAGTTAGACCCTGAGGAGCCTGTACCCAACATCGATCGGCAAAGAAGTGGCTCATCCGTGTATGAACCGCTATGGTCTCTGCTTTTCTTTATTATTACTTGAAGAGCGAGGATTTGTCGCCGAAGGAATATAGCGATGCCTCCAGAGCTGACGAGCTTTCGCGCATTCAGCATGGCCTGAGAAGGGTCGGTGAAGCACCCCTCCCCATCCGTCCTCGGAGAAGCATGTGAGAATACGGCCGCTAGTGTGTACCTTGCATACCCTCCACAAGCCGACGGCCTTCACCGAATCATGCAGCTTACCCGGTCCTCGACTCCTGCCACACGCACACACCCCTCTTGCCCATCCCCTTGACCGGCTACCGCCCCAGCTCCCGTGCCACCTCTTCGCGGCAACGCGCACTGGCCACATGGTCGCACTTCTGATTTCACTGCTGCAAGCTTAGTTTTGCTCCACCATGGCTTCGACGCAGACGTAAACGCGCACTCTGCCCACGTGCGTACACTTAGCCACACATGCAAGCTTAGAATAGAGGGAACAAATAACAAAACAAAAAGAGAAACATATGCAGCTTTCTCTCCCTCCTCCTCTCCTCCTGCCACATCAGCACTGCACCAGCATCGAGCGCCGATTCTGCGTCTCTGCTACTCCTTTCCCTTCCCTATAGTACGTCACTGCTCACCCAGTGTACCGATGGAAGGGGGCGAGCCGTGCCATGGAGAGAGGAGTTGGCCACCACTGCAAAAGTATCTTCTTGTCTGTGTGTGTGTGTGTTACAGAGGGAGAGGGAGAGGGACGCATCGAGAAGTGAGGCGTATGAATCGAAAGGGAAAAATGCCGAAGCGAAACGAAGAAACAATCAAAAACCATTACGAAACGAAGCACATCCGCACGAGCACAAGGCAAAGAAGATGCATTATGTTTGCGTTCATCCTTGTCTGTCGTCCTACGTGCACGTGCGTGTACGGAAGTCCAGCCATCGGAATGGCAAGATACGTGGGGCGCACAAAGGAAAGGGACGGGCCCACCACTCGGCTTCTGTGTGTGTGTGTGCTCTTCTGCGGCGCTTCGTCTTGCCCACATCTTCTTTTGACTTTCCTCTCAACAGTTGGACGCGCGCGCGTTGAAAATCGGTAATGCGTCTATGGAGGAGGGCCTCAGCTCATAAGAAAAGCGATCAGGATGGTGGGATGGCGTCCACTACTACAGTCCAGCCTTCTCCGTTTCGAGGCTCTTTTACGTTAAGATCAAACGCCTTCGCCCACACGCATGTATGGGCGGGTGCGCATGCCGTCCCTCATCTCGTCTCTTTCCGTCAAGTCCTTCGGGCGCTTACCGCAGCGCTGCTCTCCAAACGACGCGCTCGTTCCACCTGCACGGGCAGAGGCAGAAAGAGATGCCGAATATTCTCCACCGCATAGCAGCGCTCACAGAGGCGCAGAAAAAGAGCGAGGTTGGGAAAACGACGCTGTGCAGCTGCTAGCACGCGAGGCATGGCCGCACAGAACAGCGGCACAGCAAACTAAAATGAAGAAAAAGAACAACAGAGGCGCCCTTTACGATTCAACAATGAGAACGAGCCGAACAAAAAAGGGAAACAGTGGAGGAGAACGAAACTGAGGAGTCTTTTGAAGTCGATAGGGCTCACTCACCAC
Organism: Leishmania martiniquensis; assembly: GCF_017916325.1. Lineage (NCBI taxonomy): Eukaryota > Euglenozoa > Kinetoplastea > Trypanosomatida > Trypanosomatidae > Leishmania > Leishmania martiniquensis. The sequence goes on from NC_090171.1 coordinate 1,128,816, forward strand.
GCCGGCTCGGTCTGCTTTCCTCACCCATCAACCATCACCTATCACACACACACATACACGCCCCCTCCACCCGCCTCCCATCATCGCGAACAGGAGAGAGGGGGAGAGACAATGGCGAGGAGAAGAAAAGATAAGGATCGCTCTTACATTGGCCTCTTTCGATTGGCGTTGCACAGAGTGCCTCTCGCTTTACTACTCATACCAATGAGCGAAGGCACTCGGATAAACGCGCGCTTCAACACCAAAGCCACTGCGGAAAGCTGACCAAGCACAAGAGGGGTGGAAAGACAGGAGCGATGGAGGCATTACGCCAGCGACGTCCATCACAGCTCCATCGACCAGTTGTGCGTCACCTACAAAAGAAGGGAGAGCGGGTTCTCCACGGCGTCATGGAATCCCTGGAACCACTTGGCTCCAAGCGCGCCATCGACGATGCGGTGGTCAAAGGACGCCGCAAAGCTGACCACGCTCTCTACCTTGCCGGTCAACTCAAACTCCCCTGTCTCCTCGCTCTTCACGATCTGAGCACGCGGCTTCGCCGAGCCGATGGCGAGAATCATGGCCTGCGGGGGGTTGATGATGGCCGTGAAGCCGGGGATGCCCGTGGCACCGAGGTTCGATACGGAGCACGTGCCGCCCTGGAACTCGTTGGGCTGCAGCGCACCGTCGCGTGCCTTCTTCGCTAGGGCCTTCATCTCCTTCGAAATTTCTACGAGACCCTTCGCCTGCGCGTTGCGTATAATCGGAGTAATGAGGCCAGTCGGAGTAGCCACCGCCACCGAGACATCGACGGTGGCGTACTGGCGAATGAAGTCACCCTGCCAGGAGGCATTCACCTCCGGCACCAAGATGTTGGCGCGCGCTACCGCCTTGATGATGTAGTCGTTCACAGTGATCTTGTACTCGCCGTTTCCCTTCGCATTCAGCTGCTTGATGAGGGCCATCACGTTGTCGACGCAGCAGTCGTCGAAGAGGTAGTAGTGAGGAATTTCCATGTTCTTGGACTGGTGCAGGCGCTTCGCAATGACAGATCGCATCGTTGTCACCGGTATGTCGGTGAAGTTGGGGTTTGCCGGAGGTGCTCCCTTGGCGGCAGCGGGCTTCGCGGGGGCAGTTCGCGCAGCAGCAGCAGCAGCCTTGGCCGGTGCAGGCGCCGTTGCAGCGGAACCGGCGGTGCCGCTTGCCACAGCTGCAGCCACGTCCTTGGAGGTGATGCGACCGACACCACCACCGGTGCCCTTGATGCCGCTCAGTGGCACATTCTTCTCGGCAGCCATCTTGCGAGCATACGGCGAGGCCTTTACGCGGTCCCCTGAGACCGTCTCAGGGGAAGAAGAGGCAGCGGGCGCAGAGGCCTCTCCAGAAGGTGCTGAAGGAGCCTCCTCAGCGGCCGCAGCCGGCGACTCTTCGCTCTCCGGCTTCCAGCTCTTCACCTCGTCTGAGTGGACGCCCTCCTTCTCGTCTACAATGAGACACACTGTCTGACCCACGACTGCTTCCGTACCGGCAGAGGCAATGACGCGGGCAAAGAATCCCTCCTCGGTCGCATTATCGTACGAAACGACGGCCTTATCGGTCTCGACACTGCAGAAGGTGTCGCCCGGCCGAATGGCGTCACCAGGCTGCTTGGACCACTCCGTGATCTTGCCTTTCTCCATCGTGGGGGAGAGCGCAGGCATGGGAATCGGGGTGATGGTGAGGAAGCGAAGGGCAGCCAGCGTGGCCAGCTCCGGGACGGCGCGGCAGCGGAACATGGCGAACACAGAGAAGTGTGTTGTGCGAGCCAGAGTAGTAGTAGAGTGAGGGAGAGAAGAGGGGAAGGGACGGGGGGTAAAGGAGCCTACAGAGCGCTTCGCTTCTTTATTACGATGAGGGACGGAGGGAAAGAAAGAGTTGCCAAGTGGTGCTCAAGCCTGTTGTTCGAGCTATGATGCGCTAAGGGTGGAAAAGAAAGGACTCGTAGACGAGGGGAGAGGGTTCGTTCAACTTCTTCCGTTTTTTTTTCGGCGGTGGCAAAGGAGTGGTTGGGTGCACATGTAAGAGCAGGTGGGCGGGGGGAACGAGGAGAGGGAAGCAATGGCGACGAGAGAGGAAAGAAAAGAGGCCAGGGAAAAATAGGATGGAAATGGCAGGAGAACTGAAGAGCGGAGTGACAAGAGGGAGAGGGCAAAAGTGCATGCGTGGCAAGCCCACCACATGGGTCCCATGCCGCACAGGCAAAGTCAGGTTAAGTGGAATCCTTCTTCCCTTCTCCTCCAGCGGGTTCCCGTGGCGAATCGAAGGCGTCGAACGCGCGTTCTGTTTCTTCTCTTCACTTCTACATGTCCATCGTGGCGGATGCGTGTAGAGAGCCTGCAAGGCGAAACGCTGCGACGCACCGGTCGGGTCAGGGGCCACAGAGCCAAAATCGAAGAGCTGCAACAAGACGAGAGAAGACGAAGTGCTGCAGTGCCTTGGTGTTTCCAGCACACTTAGGGGGCGCGAAGAGCATCCAGCGCGGCAGCGCGCGCGCGCGCCCTGGCCGCCATGGATCTCCGTGACGGTCGACGCCCCAGCAACACCCTCACAGCTCCAGATCCACGACGCTCGGAGACAACAGCACATTCTGGCCAAAGCGGCCAATCATCATGGCAGCGTTAATGCACGGAAGGAACGGAACTTCATCTAATCCCACCATTCTCTCTGCCGCGCCGCCGGCATCCCGCGCCCGCACGCGAAACGACTTCCTGACAACCTCAGACACCGGCAGTGAATGCATGCCATGAGCGCCGTGGAGATGCCCGCAAAGAAGCACGCGGCGCGGCGCCACCTGTTGGGCGTAGGTGCAAATTGGCTGCTCCTCTACACTGTGACCAGCCTTGGGTGTGTCCGGGCTTTGGTGAACGACCAGAACATCGATAGGACCACCTGGCACGGCGCCCTCCAGCCGCGCGAAAAGCTGCTGGTCCGACGCGCATCGAGGAGCAGTGGGGACAGCTGCAGGTTCATCGTTTTCCAGCGCCGAGGCGAACATGAAGGGCCTCCACGCCTTTTTGCCTTGAAACGCTGTATTGGGGCTCCAGCGGGAGTTGGAGATGGAGCGTGGTGAGCCGTAGAAACGCACACCGGCAGGCTCCACTACCACACTGTCATCGCACAGATACACCGCCGGCGCGAAGAGTCGGCGCACCTCTTCTATGGGCATCGCAGCAATGGCTTTGTCGTGATTACCAGCTATGACCAATTTTACTGGGTGCGGGTGCAACGTGCTATCAGTGAACCATGCAGCAAAGTCAGCTAGCATCGCCTTGGCGTCACGCAGAAAATTCAACCCTTCCTGGATATCGCCGCAGTGCACAAGCACATCGCCGTTTGGCAGACACACCTCTCGATGCCGCTCATGAGTGTCACTGATAACGACCAAACGCAAACAGGAAGCAGGCTTGGATGGCAGCTCAGCGATTTTGTACACCAGCGGTTTTCGCAGTGAGTATGTGGACGGGAGCTCGACCACGCCGCTACGCCTAGGAGGGGGAGGGTCCACCTCGTAGAGTGATGAGTGCAGCGGTGCTGGAGCAGTCGATGGCGCCGCGGTGGCGCGTGTAGATGGAAGCAGTGACGTATGTCGAACAAGCCTCGGCAGGTAGCCGTAGTATTCACACAGCGCCGCAGTAACCACAGGCATGGCGACGCAAAGGACACGCAGGCAATGCGCACCGCTATAGGGGACGCAGGTCCAAGTCAAATACCTTGCATAGATAAATTTTCTTTCGCGCGAAAAGGTGATGGATGAGAACGGAGGTGTACAGGTGACAAGGTGGCAGGCTCCGCGGCGGCGCTCAGCTTCTTCTGCTTCTCTCGCATGTGCATGAGAGGGATATGGAGAGGAAAAAGAGAACGAGCAGAGGCGTTAGGCGGGCCGAGGCAGCGCGCAGCATTTGAAAGGTCATTTTTCCCCATACATTTTATCAGCGAAAGGATTTCGTCCGGCCCCTTTGCCAAGGCGAAAAAAAAGAGGAGGCACATGCACGTGCTACAGGGCGTCTGTGTGGCAGAGGAGGGTGGAGAGGTTTCTCAAGGAGAGATGAGGTGCAGCGGCGGTAGAGCCTCGCCCAAGGCATCCTCAGGCAGCCACGTGCCCCACGCGCACATCTCGCAGCACACTGCACTTTTCGCAAGCCCCCGAAAGCGTACTCCTCACACCTTTGCCTTACGCCTCTCCTCCACACCGACGCCGCCGCACAAGATCTCCCCTCTCGTCGCCGCCATCTTGCCTCATTCGGAGCCCACGCGCGTGCAAGATAAGCCGAAGCGCGCGCCTTCACGGTCCTCGGTAACCGCAGTAACACCCACACACGCATACGCACACTCCCTCACGCCGCTCTCTTCAACTTTCACTGACGAGACGCGCAGTCTCAGAATCGCCCGGACGCCCTAGCGTTCGTTTTTGCCGTGTTCATGAAAAACTCCTTCACCTTTCGGCGCTGCCCGGCAAAGTTGCCCACGATGAGGAGGTGCGCGTTCAGTGTCTCCTGCTCCCCCTGTGAAATGCCGGCCATGGTCAAGGATGGCGCGAGAGTGGGAAAGAGCCGCACGTAAGGCTCACTTATCCCATACGCAACGCTCTCGCGTTCGCCCGGCGGCAGCTCACCGTCCGGCGTCAGAGTGACGTACGAGACGAGCCGCGAGTAAACCACCACGCGCACTTCCGTCAAGGCCGCCTCCACCTCCGGTGAGACTGCGGCGTCTATGGTGAGGTTGACGATGGAGATGAGCAAGCTCTGTGCCGTACGGTTGTCGGCACCGCTTTCGAAGATGCTCATCGCCACCTCTGCCGTCGCGAGGAGAAGGGCCTTGTCGCGCTTCCACGCCTGGCTGTCCAGCACGTGACTTCGCGTAAACCTGGCCACGTCTTTTGCGTAGTAGAGCCATTGTTTTGACTCCACCACATCATCACGTGTATTCCGCGCGTTTGCCACCGTCATCCTCTGCTGGCGCACCTGTTCCTTGCGCTGCGAGAAGAATCTGTGGATAAGTTGGAAAATACAGATGAGCAGCACCGGGTGCTCTTTGCCGATCGGCAGCAAGCACTTCTCCGTGAGAAAGCGGGTAACATGTGTGGGTATCTGAGCGCTGGTCGTGAGCGCGGTGATGACCTCACCAAACCGTTCAGCTGGCAAAATGGGGCTCAGTTCTCCAAACACCTGGTATACAACCACACGAATGTTCATGAGCGTGGCGCGAGCTCCACGCACTGTGTTCACCACGTGCGCATCACTCTTGCGTGTCTTACCAGGCAGAAACAGATCTCTCTCTCCCGCTTCCTGCTCGAGGATGCCGCGGTACTCAAATGGCAAATCGCCTGGCTGCATATTGTGGATACTCAAGATCAGCTGCCCAATCAGTGGAAACAGTTCAGTTGCTTTCTCCACAACATAAGGCGTCATCTGGCAACGACGGAAGACGGCGGCGATCGTGTTGAGGCATCCCTGCAGAACACCCCTCGCGTCCTTGTCATCTGGCGTAGTCGCGCACATGATGCGATTGAAGGTGGTTTGGCTTGTCAGAGCCGCAGAGGTGGCCAGCATGTTCACGAGAGGGTTCACAATGGTCTGCAAGTACGCGTCAGACTCGCGCGCCGGCAGGATAGCGGTGAGCGCGATTAGGGCCTCGTAAAGAAGGGAGCGCTCCACCCCGTTGGCGCGCATCAGCATCGGCTCCAGCTGCTTCATTAGAGAAGGAATCCGTGGTACAAAACGGCGACTGTGCTCCGCACACAATTGCACCAGAAGCGTGTGCGCTCGGCGTCGTGCCGCAGAGATGTCGATGTCATCGGCGTATCGACTACCTTCGTCGTTGATGCAGTTTAGAAGGATATTGATGGTGCCCTCCCACACATTCATGTCATCGCTGTCACGTGCCTTCCAGAAGTACGAGATCATGTTAAAATAGACGGGTCTGAGCACCGCGTCAGAAGGCTCGTGAGCCAGCAACGTCGACACGCACGCGTTGAGGCTCACAGACGAAGACTCGAAAGCGGTTGAGAGACACTCCATCATGAACTGGGTAGCCTCCCAGTAGGCGAACGTCAGGCTGCTCTGCCGCACGAAGTGACTGCGGGTGCGTGGGTCCTCTGGGGTGCCTCGAGGGTCGGGCAAGTTGCCTAGGAGGGTCAACAGATACTGGCTCGTGCGCTCCGGGTGCATACGAGCGAGCTGAGTCATAATCTTGCTTGCGCCTCGCCGGAAGTCAGCAAACACCTCCTCGAACAGCTGTTCGAACCCAAACTGCTCTCGAGAGAGCTCTTGCCCTTCCGGGTTCTTGCCCTGCGTGGGGTGGCATAGGTTCTTGGGGAGCAGCAAACGCAGCCCGTCGTAGACTTCAGTCACGTCCACTTGCCGAAACGGCTCCTCTCCTACACGTTCCATCAACTGCATCACCTCCTGCCCAAACAGGATGCTAGGTACAGAAAAGACGGACAGGAGGTTCTGCACCAGCAGCACCCCCTCCAGCTGCACAAAGTCCTTGGGAAGCTCCAACGCCAGGCTGAGAATTTCATCCAGCGCAGCAATGTCACGCCCAGCAACCAGTGTGGGTACTTTCCGTAGCACAATGGCGAGCAAAACGCGCAGCACAGCCCCCTTGTTGGCATCCCTGGCCGAGTAAGAGCGTAGTAGGCAGGTGGCGCAGCTTAAAACCGGCCGCTGTGCCGGCACCCACCGCAGCAATACCTCCATCGTTGCGGCTAGGTTGTGCTCATGCCAGACGGAGAAGGGTAGTTGAGGCGCGAGGGCGCCAATCATCTTGAACGCAGCCTCAACGCACGGCTCTACCTCCGGCGCCAGCGCCGTGGACTGCTCGCCGCCAGAGGCCATGTAGTACGCGTACAGACTCATGGTGACGGCATTCAGTAGCTGGCTTCCCCGTCTCGTCGCGCTGCGCATCAGCCTCCCGATGAACTCGCGCGGCACACGACCAAAATCAGGATCGACCAACGCCACTGTCATCTCACTCAGAAGCAGCATCCGACGCGGTTGCGACTCGATCCCGCTGCACAGAGAGCCAAGCACTTGATCTGTCACCGCGTCGTCCGAGTAAATTACGCACTCAGTGAGAAGCTCCATCAGGTCCGCCCGTAGCAAAGGCTCTAAGGTTGGCTCATTGCAGTACCAAGAGAGCAGATCCATCACAGGCAGTTGTGTGGGCTGTACCACACGAGCTTCCAGGGCGTGGCGCAGCAGAACCGCACCGTACGCCTGCACTGCCGGGCCCTCGCTCGACGTCTTAAGGAGCCCAATCCCGACCTGCACCACATCTGCAGCCGGCAAAGCCTTTTCCCACTCCAGCAGTTGGTTTGTACAGTTTCTTCTATGGTCGTTATTGGTACTGGTGTACACCTCGCGCAGTAGGCTGATTGCGTCTGCTAACGACATGTTGAGTTAGAAGTAAACTATGGAGCGAAAATGTGACACACCCTGTGTTGATACACGTTGGAAAGGAGAGTTAGGCTGCTGTTATCTTATTGCTGCCACAAGGGCATTGGCCGCCTGCAGCGTTTCAGTCCCTCAGCACCCTGCTCCTCAAGAGCGTGTGGGTGTACTCGGGAAGACACCTCAGAAGTTCTGTGACCCTCGATGATGATGCCTCATAAAATGAGGAGGCCTGCTTGGCTCAGGAAAGGGCTTCTGCCATGAAGAGCTGGACTTGAGTGATGCAGGAGGCTACAGCCCGTCTCCTGAAGGGAGAGTGCAACGAAATTGCCCTGGATACGTGAGGCGAAACAGCAAGGAAGGGCCTGCCCACGTAGAAGGAAGAGCTGGCAACGCCAAGAGCGAAAAAAAAGAGAGGTGGCCAAGTTCGTAGGGATACGGGAAAGACCGTGTAAGACAGCAGACACGAGAAGAGACGCAGTACTCTCGACAGCATTTGCAACGTTCCTTTGGAATGGTGGCGCAGAGAAAGCGGCGAGCTAAATCCGCCTTTCGAGCTCATATTTACCGTGGCTCCCGCCATTCGTTGCCTCCTGCATGTAATGCCGTGTCACTCACCCCTCCGCTTCTGTTTTATCGCCTTTCGTTGAATTTTACACAATCGCGTCTCGATGAGAAGTGCAGCGCAAGCAGCGGGTGTGTGTGTGTGTGCGTAAATGCGCAAGGGCGTGACGACACCCAGCGGTGCATAGCCGTCGAGTCAGGAACAGAATTACGAGCTCAAAAGCAGCGAGGCGTCTGAGCGCTGGTTCCGTGTTGACCTCCGCTTCTGAATCCGCGCTGTACCCATGATGAGTGGCATGATGACCCTTCAGCAGGTGCCAATGAAAGGGCTCTCGTGGCGTTGGCATCCCCGACCACTCGGCATTCACGCACCGAGCTTCCGGGCTTCATAATCCAGTCTAAGCGACGACAGCGGCCCCAGTCGGTCGGCTTTACCACGGTTGTCTGCCCGTCCACAGACCACCTGGAGAGGTCGGACAAGGTGAAACTGCATTGAAAAAACGTTGCACCCGCTGCGTCCCACTCAGACAAGTCAGCCCTGTGAAATACGCAATGAGAGAAAAGCGCCTGGCACGCTGTCGCTGCTGACGCGTCGGTAGACAAGAATGTGCACGAGTGAAACTGAGTACCTGCCAGGTTTGCCTTCCGCAAGTCACATGAGTTGAACGTGCAGTGCGCGAAGTAGGTGCCAAGAAGATTGGCCTCGGAGAGATCACTGCGATTGAAGCTCGCGGACAAACGCGTGCCGGAGAGGTCGATCCCCTGCAGGTCACGGCCCTCCAGCACAGTCCCGATCTCTCTCCGTGGACACCACGCGGTTGCAGAGCTCGATGGCACAGAAGACCTCCTCGCGATAGCGGAAGGATCTGCCTGAACAGTCAGGAGGGATGAGGGACCAGCCTGTGTGGACTCAATTTCTACAGCACTAAGAACAGAGTCTCGAAGAAGGCTCCGCGCGCAGTCTACTGCAGCTCCCGAGTTCGATCCGGACTCCTGCGCCGAGCAGTCGGAAGAAACAGATGGCACGAATTCGGTGGTGAACGTTTCTGCCAGCCGTGATGAGCGAAGCAAGAAGAGCGCTTCGAGGATCTTCCCTATGGCTGCTGCGTTGACGCGGCGGCTCATGGCAGTTGAGTTACGTCGTTCGTTTAGAGAAGCCGCCTTTTTGTGAGGCAATGTTGAGAGGGGCTAATGGGATAGTAGAACGTGCAAAACAAAAGGTAGTCATGAAGCCATCCTACGCATCTCCGCATGCAGTGTTCCTCTGTCCCAGGTGCAAGAAAGCCGCTGACCCCCATTATCATCTCCCTGTTCTTGGGTGCGCAACCACGTTAGAGGCGCGCACGTCCCACACTCCAACACGCATACGCACAGTCAACACTGACAGAGCAACAGAGGCGCAACTAAGACGACAGCAGGGCGATCATCGGCGCGCGATGTCCTCTAGGACGCAAAGATGAAAAAAAACGTGCATCTGCTGCTGCGTTTCTGCTCGTCTCTTGCCTTTTACTTTTCGCACTTCTGAGAGTACAGATACACTGGTCATTTGGGTGCAGGTACACAGTTCCAAGGCATAGTCAGGAGGGTGGGCAAGAGGGCAAAGGTGCTGCGGGAACCGGCCGCGACTCCAAGAACGACACGTACGTCACTCGAAAATGTACATGCTGCAGAAATCTCTTGTGCGAAAGAAAAGCGAAGGCCGTGAGGCCTTCGCGGTGAAGAAGGCGCTTTGCATTACGGCAAAGGGCCTGTGGGCTGGGCAGGAAAAAAAGCGCGCCGTGCACGAGCAGCCGTGCGTGCGGCTATCCAGTTTCTGTAATGCCGGGTTCTCCCCTTCACATTCTCCATCTTGTCTTCGATGGCCTCGATAGGTGGCGAAACGGTACCGACGGGCTGCTGTCGAGGGAGTGAGCGCTTTGCGGATCTGCGCGTACCACGAAAGGGGCTGACGCACTCGGCGGAGCGCCGGAAGACATCGGGGCACACGAAGCAGGGCGACGATCGTACTCGCAGTACCCTGGGGAAAAACACGGATGATAAAAGCTACCTTTGGCATCTACATGATGCACCGGGCAGATAACCTGCGTGTGCGCATTGCTCGGGGCGAAACTGTCCAAGCAGACCGGTGTCACAGAGCGGCGACGCGAATGGCTCTCACCGCTCAGAATTTCTGCAATTGCCTCGACATCCTCGTCCTCGTTCCCTTCCGAGCCGTGAAGTACGTGCACTGCCTCTCGGTTCAACGCGCACATGCCCCGCAGAAACGCCTCCTTGAGCTTTTCATTCAAATGGGCGTCCTTGGCTCTCTCCTCCTCCAATTGCTTCTGGTACCCTTCAATCTGCCCTAATAGCTCCTGCTCGCGGCAGTCGCGTTTATGTGACTCCTTTGCCTCAAGGCGATTCTGGCGACGCGCTTCCGCGAGCAGGCGCCACTTCGTGTACGAGTGAAACAAGGCAAGCTTTCCAATGAAGACGTGCACCTCCTCGGCGAGTCGGCGACGCTCCCGACGAACGCCAGCACAGTGCTGCCATGTGTGAAAGAGGCGTGTAAGGTGGAGTTTGACGCTCATCTTCTGCAATGCCATGGCGACCCGCACCACTCGATCCTTTGCCTTCTGGTGACGCTCCCCTTCCACCGCTTTCGCCGCTTCAGCGTCCGCAATCCTTTGCTCCAGCTGCAGACGCACCGCATCGAGCTCTTTCCTGGCATCGTCGCGCACCTGCTGCGTTCGCCGCCGAAGGTACTCCTCTATCATGGCCGAAACATGATCGCTCATGCGAGCGCAAGCGTCGCCGACATTCTCGGCCACCTCAGCCACGAAGCTCACATCTGTCTCTGCCCTTACTAGCGGCATTCTGCAGCGCGCGATGCCCCGGCAGCAACGCGATGGCTACGAAGGAAAAAATCGACTCGTCGTGTGCGTGGAAGTCGCCCTTAAAGCTTCAGAAAGGCAACGGAAAAGTCGAAGGGCTATGGTTGCAGCCAGAGCCGCCTGCCGAGCCGGTGTGCTTGTACGTGCCTGCGTGTTTTCAGCCCAGCTGGTGATGGATGCCGCCTTGTCGCTCTGGCGAGAAAAGGGCTGCGTTCAGAGGCGCAAAATAGAGTATGCCCAAAGGCTCCTACTACTGTGATGTCTCTGCACGTCCGCGCGGCACTCAAAACTGGCTCGAAAAAGCAAGCCGGCGTGTGATTAAAATACAAGTAGAGAGTTAAAGAGCTCTTGAATAGCGCCGTCGAAGACACGTTGCAGAAAGCCCTGAAGTGCCCCTGCGTGAAGCCGCTCAGTGAAAGGGGGAGGAGGGGGCGATGCGCGCACCCACTCAAAGGGCGAAGCGAGAGAGGAGGGAAAGAAAGGCGGCTAGTAGAGAGCGGGCACTCGCTCTTACTGCCTCGGGTCGAGAAGGGAGGAGTAGAACAAAAATACTCTGCACGATTCGACTGCACCCTCAGAGCCCAGGAGTTCATCACTGCATCCTCTTGTGCAGTGGCGCATTTGTGAGAGGGCTGCGTCATACGTTTGTTCATCGTGGTCTTCATTTCTTGCCATGCAACTTGAGCTGCCTTCAATGTGAGCTCCGAGGTACGAGATCTCCACACGGCGAAGTGTCGTGTGCTCCAAGGATGGGCTCGAGAGAGAAGTTGAAGAAAGCTTGTCAAGGAAGGAGGGGAGGAACGAAATAGAAAATAAAAAAGTGGTCCGTGGCTGTAGAGCGCTCTTTGACATACTGCCCCATGCGCCATACTCATGCTTGGTATTTTGAAGCCAGTAGTTGAGAAGGGTATTGTGCAGTGAAGAGGGGTGAGGACATGCACACATGCACTTACTTCTCCGCAAACATCTCCTTCGTGGTCAAGCTTGGCTGCGCGTCGAGGGATTCGTCATCGGGGGCACCCTCCTTCTGCATCGCTGCTGCTTGCTGAGGGTGCATTGGCATCCCATTAGCGCGCAGCTCCTCCTTCCTTTTGCGCAGCTCCGTGTATTCTCTCGCTGCCATCTGCGCTCTCAGTTGCGGGTTGCGCGCGGCCTTTTCGTGTAGCACAGCCTCCTTGTAGAGTAGTGCTATTCCGTACGTGTACGTTTGCTGCGCAGGGTTCTCGAGGTGCGCCTCCAGAGCGCTTATTGTGCGATCGAGCTCCTTGCGGTCAATGAGGTGTGCCATCTTCTCGCGAACCCGATTCAGCTCCTTCATCAGCTCCAACTTTTGCGTTTGGTCACCAGCCAGCAGAATTTGACACATGCGCCTCAGTGCATCATTTATGAGGCGATGGCCTCGCACGCGCAACGCCAACGCGCATTGGGTATAGATGTACACATACGCCGGCTCGTACATGTCCCACATCCGCTGTACCTCGTCCCGATCCTTGGGATGCACGCGAAAGGCAAAGTACAAGTGAGTCCAGAAAAGAAAGGGATCAGAGCCTTCGTGCTCCTTAGCACGCCACCTGAGTACTTTGCGCCGAAACACTGTTTCTGCGACCGCGTTGAGCGTGCTGTAGTACATCACCAGTTCTGGGTTCACAGAGCCGCCACGTGCACGCTGCTCCATATCTTTCATCAAAACCTCGTTCGAAGGCTGCCACTTCAGACGGCGGTGCACCTCCTTTGTGATGGCCTCGCCGTAGGCAGGCAGGTTTGCGTGGACGACAGCAAGCCGATACGGCAGCTCGCTGAATGGCTCAATCCAATGGCGCGGCTCACCTTGTGAAAAGAGCTTATCCACCACCGTCTCCACATCCTGTAGGTGCTGCAGGACTTGACCACCGGGCTCGTAGACGCGAAGCATGTATTTTGCCTCGGTGAGCAGCGGCGCCTTCCACGACGCAGGGAGCCGCTCGCGCGCGGTGCGCACTGCCAGATGATAGAAATTCAGGCACTTATCCCTGTAGGAGCAGCTGGTCTGGAAGCGACCCTGCCGCAGCATGAACTCTGAGTGCTCCCAGTACAAGTCCCCCATGTAGCGCAGCCACAGGTGCTCTGCGGTTTCCTGAGTGAGAGGCGCGCCTTCCAAAAACACACGCGCCCGCTCGGGGAACGGGTGGATGGAGGGGTGCGTCTTCTTGTTCACGTTTTCCAAGCAGCGGTCAGAGATATCCATCGCGAGTGTCAAACGACCCCGGCGCTCGTTGAACCACATGTACTCTGTTTCGTCTGTCATGGGGTACCAGCGCTTACTACTGCCGGAGTGCCACAACGCCTCAGCCTTATCGAGATGCCCGGAGATCTCTGCGAAGACGGCATTCTCGCCATCGAGGAACTCCTTCTCATCATATTCGTAAGGTGGGTCTGAGTCGGGTACTGGAATCTGCACAATGTCCTTGCTAGCCTTGGCATAGTTGGAGAAGAGCTCGATCGAGTCCTCGTACAGCTCCTCGGCGCGGGAGCGAAAGCGGCTGTCGGCGAAGTCGATGAACATGCGATGGAACTTCTTCCCCGCGTAGAACGCCAACGCACCGCGACACCACTGGTAAAGCCCCTCCACCGCCGCGTCTCGAGATGAGTCTTTGATGCCATCAACGCGGGAAGGGCACCTGGTGTAAGCATCGTTAAGATGACGGTGGAGAAACTCTTTGTGTGCCTCTAGTTGCTCGGCGCTCTGGAACTCTGTGATCATGAACTCACCCAGCTCATTCTTGATCCACTTCATGAAGGGCTGGGAAATGGCCTCATACCGACGGTCGCGCACCATGACCGCGTAGCGCTGCACCGGGTTCTTTCGAATTGTATCAAGCTCAAGGGACGTCATTTCTTGCACAAAATTCATAAAGTTCCTTCCTAGTAGCTTGCTCTTCGCAGATGCCTGTCGAAGAATATCGTCCGCCTCGGCCTTTACAGCGTTCGCCTCGGCCGTGCGATTCCCCTTGAACTTGTAGAAGTCGGCCAGAAAGTGCTTCGTGTGGGCCTCAAAGATGAGGCGAAACACCTCCTCCTGCTCCTTGGCCACATCTGGATGATCGCCCACGTTCCCTTCGCGAAAGCGCTCCATTGTGTCGTACAGCATCTTCTCGCACTTTTCTTCGCTCGTCACTTGAGTGAGGTTCCCAAACTCTGTCAGAGCCTGCTGAAAAGCGTCACGATAAGCCCGCCACGTCCTCTCCAGCTTCTCCTTGTCGAATTCGACGGCGTCCTCGGCATCAACCCCACGGTAAGGATCCACGATGGAGTCGGTCTCCCACGGCAAGTTCGGCAGCAGAATATCAGAGTCGTACGACAGCTTCAACTTACGCAGCCGCTCCTGGCGCTCGAGCCGCTGGCGCTCCGACTTCTTCATGAGTTTACCATCCTTGTCCACAAGGTGATTTTCCTTCGCCTCCTTTTCCTCTGCGCCGACGGGAGCTTCGAGCGAGTCACCCTTCGAAACCTCGCGAAACAGCGGCAATGGCTTGTACCCGACTACCAGCTCTGGCAACGTCTTGAGTTTGTGCATCTTCACTTCATCGAATGCAGAGGCGCCTGACGGAGCGTCGTCCAGCGTCACACGCTCATCGTCGCGCAGCTGCGGTGGAACGTAGTACTCCTTTTCCGGCTGCCTCTCCTCCAGGGGGTCGTGCACCATGCCATACTGTCGAATCATCGGCTCTGTCTCGATGAGAGTCTCACGATACCACTTCGGCATCTCATTCAGCTCTCTGCAGTGCGGCACGCGGAAAAGCTCACTTGGCACGTCTGGTTCCGCATTTTTCGGCCTCTCAGAGACGTGGAGAAACCCCTCCGACGTAGACGCACCGACAGCTCGTGAGTCTGACTCGGCCGGCGTCACAGGTGCTTTCACGCGAGTCCGAGAACCTACTAACTGCACATTCGCTGCCGCCTCTAGAAGCGGAGACTCGATTTTCCCCACCATCTCACCGGCTGTGAGGGCACCAGCCGTCTTGCTGGGCTCCAATGCCTGCCGCTTCGCCTCTAGCTCCTTGATTTTTTCGATATTCGCCTCAACCTGCGCACGCAGCATGGGACGGTTGCCGCACCGCTTCGATGTGCTGTGGTGCGCTTTCATCATTGCTACTACTGGGTCGTGGCCAGCCTGCCGCGAGGCCTCCGCCTTTTGCTCCAGCACCTCGTACTGAATGCTTGCTTGAGTTGCGATAGCAGCGCCCTGCTCCACCGTAATCCCTGTCGGCAGTGGCTCCATGTCCGCCTTGGGGAAGCCAGATATCGGATCGATTTGCACGGAGTCGAGTTCCCTCTTTCCTGCTGTGAGGGCCTGATGCGCCCCGTAGGCCTGTAACTTCATCTTTGTCTTGGCTACCTCGAGAGGATCTGCAGTGCCAGAGAGTGCCTGATATGTCTGGTCTGGGTCGAGGTCGATGACGCCAGAGAGGATGCCGTGGTAGACGTCACCCATTTCAGACTGGCGCTGCTCCTC
Source organism: Leishmania martiniquensis (assembly GCF_017916325.1). NCBI lineage: Eukaryota > Euglenozoa > Kinetoplastea > Trypanosomatida > Trypanosomatidae > Leishmania > Leishmania martiniquensis. The sequence continues at coordinate 1,144,154 of NC_090171.1, forward strand.
TTCTTTCAGCAGAGTCCGGTCCGTTTGCAAGCTCTGGTGAACGGCTTTGCGCTCCTCTCCCTCGATGAGCCACATGCGGTCCTTGTAGCGGGTGTCGGCGAGGTGTTTCCAGGAAGAGTCGGACCACCGCTGATCGGTAGGCAGCACGCGGCGGCGACCGTTCTCGTCGTAATGATCCAGGTAGTCTGTGTAGCCTTGTGGCCAAATCATTCGATCCTTTTGAATCTTGAAAGACCGATCCTTCCAGTGCAGATACCACTCCTGCTCACGCTCAATAGGATCCTGGATGAACAAGTCAAAGCGATCGCGGATATCCTGAATTACCTCCTCCGAGGTTGGAATCAGAGACTTGCGCCACCGAACCTCCCACGGCAGGCCGTCGATGTCCTGTTGCTCCTCCAGCATGTCGCGCCGCATCTGCGGAGAACTCTTTGTCAGTCGCTCGCCGGGGCCATACTCGCCAAACTTCGCCCGCATTTCACGCTCCTTGTCGATGTCACTGCGCCGCCGAAACTCATCGGAAATGTCGGGCAGCTTCACATGCTCGAGATTGTTGAGCCCGAATTGAAGGTGCGGCGTAAGATCAGGCGACTCCGCGACAGACATCTGGGTGCCAGTGTTGGGGTCGGCGTTGGGCTGGCCACGCTGGCGGTCGCGCGACCCGCCAAGGGAGTTCTGCGACTGATGGCGCACGGCACTCCACTGCGTTGAGCATCCGGCACACCTCTTATACGAAAGGGAGAGGCATCGCGCACAGCGTCCACCTCGCGCCCTCCTCATCATAGAGTCGCTTAGTGTGTTTGCCTGAAGAGTGATGGTGGAGTCACTACTGCATTCAGTGTTCTATCCCTATCGCGATCGTGAGAGAAATGCGAGGGGAGGGGATGATACAAAACAAGGAAGGCGGGGGAGGCTGAAGAAAGGGTTGGCCGATGAAATAGGTGCTGTAGAGATGAGGTGAGCGCGGGCATGTCAGCTGAACAAGAACGTGTTGAACCAAGTCGCACTACGCAGCCCCTCCCCTCCTTCACTTCACTCTACACCTCTTTTTTGTCAGGTGCGGTAGCACCTGCTTATTGTACTAATGAAGGAGCCAATATGCAAAACGTGAGCCGACTCGTTTTTCTCCTGCATCCTCTTGCTTTGATCCGCTGCCAGCTTTTTCGACGAGATAGACAGAGTAGCGCAAGAAAAGGACGATGACACCCTGCCTTCTACGGTATTTCGATGTGCACAATATGTCTGACAGATGCGCGGCAGCGCCCGTAAAGAATTCTCGGAAAAGCCGTAAGCGCTTCTTAACTTCTTTTCCCAGCGAGGTACACCAGCCTCCTGCTAGCTCAACAGTGTGTGCGGCGCTCCAGCAACAGGCTGCGTTTCTTCCTGTAAATGCGGTTTGCGTGGTTAAGCGGATGATCAGAATTTTCCGCTTCGAAAAGGAAAAGAAAAGTGCACCGCCCCCTCCCCAGCACACGCACACACACACACAGCCCACATGTCTCGGTGAAGGGCGCAAGGCGCAAAAGGCGAGGAGCCGCGGTTTAGACAACGTACACACTTCACACAGGAGAAGGGGGCACGAGAAAAAAAACGTGCCCAGCAATGTGAAAGCCAGAAACACACTTCGAAAAGCTATCAGCCGTGTAGGTACACAACAGCACGCAGAACATTGTCAAGAGTAAGAAGCAAACACGTGAAAAAAATAAGATAGGAAAGCTCCATTAATAGGCACTTGCACACGAGAGAGTGCCCGATTCTGGTACAAAAAGGGACTTGGTCCGTTCCGGCACGCCGGAGTAGACTTGATGCACCATGAGGCACTCCCATACTCGGCGCCATTAAGGATGCTATGAGATTGGGATGGTCCTCTGGCCACTTGCCTGATCGCTGTTTCCGCCCCGTGGCGGCGCAACCTTGCTTTCTGCAACATGTGAGGGACGCGGCGGGCGCTCTGGGATAGCTTCACCCCTCAAAATCTTCTCAAGATCTTTGCCACTGAGCGTTTCATACTTGAGTAGGTTGTTGGCGATGGCCTCCAGCTCGGCGCGGTGGCTCAGAAGCAGCTCCTTGGTCTCGAGGTAGGCCTGCTGAACGAGGCGATGCACCTCTTTTTCGATTTTGAGCTTTGTCTCATCTGAAATGTAGGCGCCTTCGGCGGTGTCGGGCGTACCATAGTCGACAAAGCCCATGGCGTCACTGAACCCGAACTGTCGCACCATGTGGCGAGCCATGTTTGTGGCCTGCTGAAAGTCAGAGCCTGCGCCAGTCGTGATGTCGTCAGGGCCCAAGAGAATCTCTTCGCCGACGCGTCCCGCTACACAAACCTTTAGGCGCGCCAGGCACTGGCGCTTGCTTTGGCTGTACTTATCTCTATCTGGCTGCTGCTGGACGAGTCCCATAATGCCGTTGCCTCGGGGAACTATGGTTGCCTTGTGCACAGGATCAGCACCCTCATCCTTCAGTAAGATAGCACTCAAAGCGTGGCCGCCCTCATGGAATGCAGTCACGCGGCGCTCCTCCTCCGGCACAATCTTCTTGCTCTCAGCACCCATCATGACGCGGTCTTTGGCGTACTCTATCTCGTCGTTTGTCACTTTCGCCTTGTTCAGCACTGCAGCTCGGATGGCTGCCAGATTCACCAAATTGCTGAGCTCGGCCCCTGTGAAGCCTGTTGTTCCACGTGCAATGTCCATTGCGTTGACCGTGCTATCTGTCTTTATCTTGTCAAGGTACACCTGAACCACCTCTGCGCGTCCTTTCATATCTGGAGGGTCGACAGTGATGGTGGTGTCCAGGCGACCGGGGCGTGTGAGCGCCTTGTCCAGCGTTTCAGGGGTATTCGTGGCAGCGAGGACAATAACGGCGTCGTCGGAGTCGAAGCCATCCATCTCTGCAAGGAGCTGGTTCAACGTCATGCGAGACGTACTGTGGTCAGAACGAGAGCGGCGACCGCCTAAAGCGTCCACCTCGTCGATGAAAATCAAAGCTGGTGAGTTGGCCTTCGCCGCAGCGAAGAGCTCGCGAACGCGGCGAGCGCCGACGCCAACGAACATCTCATCAAACTCGCTCCCGGTGGCGTAGAAGAAGCTGACGCCGGCCTCTTTGGCGATCGCTTTCGCCAGCATGGTTTTCCCGCACCCTGGCGGGCCGGTGAGCAGTGCTCCTTTTGGCAGCCGCCCACCTAAATTGTGGAACTTCTCGGGGTCCTTCAGGAACTCCACTATCTCTTCCAGCTCCTTCTTTGCCTCATCGCATCCGCGAATGCTGTCAAACGTGACTTCCAAGTTGTCCAGATTCACTGGCTTCACGTCCACAGAGCCGAACAGGCCCGATATGCCAGAGCGTGCAAATCCTGACTTGTTTGCAGGATGGCCCTCCTGAAAGCGATCGTTGAACTCCTCGGCCAGGCTGATAAAGCAGCTAAGAGCAATTCCGAAGAGCAAGAACATCCAGAAGCGCGTGGCCCAGGAAGCCTTCTGCGGGGCTGACACGACCACAATCGGCCTTTCCTTTGTGCCCAGATCGCTCGGAAGCGGCTGATGTTGTGGCTGTGCGAATGGCACCCCCCCTTGCGACAAGGGCGGTGGCGGAGCTGCATACGTGGCGCTGTATGGTGCCCATATCGGCTGCCCATAGTGCGATGGCGGCGGCGGTGGCGGTGGAGGATAAGCCCCGGGGGTGGGGTAGTACGTGCGCCTTTGCAAAAACTCTGGCGCCACAATCAGCGTCTGATAGTGCGAACGAGGTCCGGTACGCACGCGAAGCACTGTTGTGCGTCGGTTGACGACTAGAGTCGCGTCCGTGAAGTACCTTCGCATTTTAAACGTTGGCACGTGGTCGCTGTTTGCGTAATTTTTCTTCGTCAGAAAAGAACAATAAGACTCTAGGGGTTTTACGCCGAGTCGGGGAAAGGGAGTAAGAGAGATTAGAAGAGAGTAGACGCGAAGAGCGCGGGACTGCAAGGAGCTGTCACGCCATACTCTACGCCGAAACCGGACGGAGATCAGCATGGTAAGGGTGCAAAGAACGCCACTTCTCGTTCGTATGCTTCATGGAGAAAGGTAGATAATCGATAGGCTCACTTTCGAAACAAAAAACTGTGAGTCGGTTCAGCAACACTGATACAGTAGCTTCCGAGCGGCATATAAGAGAAAGATAATGGCCCAGTTTGTTTTTGGTTTGAACAAAGATGTTTCGCCTGCTTGTCTTTTTTCGTGCTACTGCAGCTGATAGAAGGATACGAGCATATTTCGAAAAGCTGCCGGCAGGCTCTCCAGAATCGACTGAAAAATGTCGGGGCACGTCTTTTTGGCATGAAGCAAAAACAACTGGATGGCTTCCTTCGTTCCAGGATAGTTTACTGCAGCCTGTTGCCAGCTGTACACAATCTTGATGGTAGAAGAAAAGAACCCTGAAAACGCGTCTGCCGGTAGCTGAACCAGTGCTTGCAAGAGATAAATAGTAGCCTCCGATTTATCCACAGTGTTTTCCGCCTGTGCCATAAGCTGCGACATTGTATCGATGCGAAAAAACGCTGCGTAGTTTGGGAGCACCCCCAATATGCCGCATAGGTCGAAAGCCATGGCCGAAAAGTAGTAAGCGGAATCTCCGAAGACGTCGCTTCGCAGCGCGGCGTTCGCGGCCTTTAAAGCCTCCGTAGCAACTCTAGAGAGTTGGCCCGGGTAACACGAAGCCGTCTTCCCGATAAGCCTCACAACGTGCTCTTTGAGCTGCGGATCCTCGGCCTCCGATACTTCGATGGCGGCCCACCTCATGAGGGTGTCGTGAAGGCCGGTAGGAAGTGCGCCTGTTCCTACAGCGCGAAGAAGCGCACATAGAATGGTGATCCCCGCTACCTGAACTTCTTGTGCTTGCGAAGCTGTCAGGAAATGTGCTGCGGAAACTGGTAAAGCCCACAACGTCGACTTCAGCCACTCCTCTAGAATTACAGTAGAGACTGAATTGGCGTATGCGCTGCAGATGAGCAGCGTGTTGAAAACAAGATCCACGTCATCCGTGATGTTCCGACTCTTGATGTCTGCAAGTACGCCGCTCCATGTGCCCAAATTCGCAATCGCCACCTCGCTATTCGGATAGACAGAGATGAAGGCGATTATGGCGCGATCCAGCGAGAAAACGTCTTTGTCCAGCAAAGCATTTGGCTCCTCTCGAATGTACATTGCTGTGTAAGACTGCTCGAACAGTGAAGCGCGGTGAGCCCTCTCACCCTGAAGTAAAGAAGAGAGTCTCTCAGCTGCTGAACGGTCCCCTAGAAGGGGCATGAGCTTGCTCAGAAAATCAACCAAAAGAGAGAGATTGGTGGTCGAGTACACTGGCAGGCACGCGCAGAGCGACTCTAACAACGACGGCAAATGAGGCACAATAACATTAGTGCTTCCGTAGTTCTCCAGGACCCCGTAGATCACATTTAGTGCGCTGACGCTCGTAATCTGAATCCGCTTGCTGGTGCTCTGCAATCTTGAGCTGAGGAGCGGAATAATCCTATCCATCGTGCGAGGAGACGAGTTCAAGATAGTCTCGCTCAGCCTTGACAGAGACCACTCAGCAATGCTCACAACACAAACATGCTCTGACTGATTGCTGATGAATTGGAGAAATTGCTCCACCAAAGAGTCGAGCACTGTGCTCAGCTCGTGGGCGCATCCGTTGGCGATGGTACCCACAAGAACAATGCCGGCCTCCCTTTCGCGCCATTCGCTACTGCTCCATAGATGTTGGATGGGACCGATAAAAGCCTGGTACGTTGCATCACTCGAGAATGTGCTGAGCACGTCTACAAATTTCAAAGCAGAGCTTCGTAGAGTCATAGCCGCGGCATCATCGTCCATTGTGTCATCCTCCGAAATATCCTTCGCTCCGCCCTTCACTTTGAAACTGACCGCTGCGCTGTCCCGAACACGGTAGTCGTCTGTATCCATGATGTTTGCCACCTCTTCTGCTGAGAGGATCACGTACCGAACAAGGGATGGAGCTAAAGAGAAGATCAGCTGCTGCACATCAGCAACGAGGAAAGCAATAGCGGCTTCCCCGCCGCTGCGATCATACAAGTCTACGGTGGTACATATCAAGTCGATAGCTGCAGCGACCAATTCCTGGTTACCGCTGATAGTGCTCTGATCACTGCAAATAAGCTGTGTAGAACTCGTGACCCACCAATTTTTGTACCTCTCCATTTCGTTCGGACTCATCTGACCGAAGAAGTCGAAGTAGTCCAGCAGAAATGAGCAGGTACGCAAAACAAGAATTACAAACGCCGAATCCTCACCACAAGAGCACTCCAGAAGAGATGTGCATACGCTCGATAAACTGTGGCTAGCCTTTGTGAGGCCCATCTGCAGTGGCGAGAGTGTATCAACATTCCAGTCCAGGAGCGATGCCTGCTCGTAAATGTTAAAGCACATACGAAAGGCGGCTTTTCTTATTGCCAAAGGCACACTCTGGGAAACCGCCAACTGCGAAACTCGTAGGATAATGTGCTCGCTGGATTCGCCTATCTGCTTCGGTACATCCTCCATCAAATACTGAAGGCAGTACAGTGCTGCAAGAGTTTTCAAATCGCCGGCTGGAAGTAGTTCGTTGAGCAAAATGCTTGGAAGATCCCCGACCCCCGAGGCCATCCACCATTCGAGCGACGTCAACGACGTCACCTTTACAACCACTTGGGCCGAAGTGCGTGCAATTCTCGTGTCGGGAGGATTCGCGAGCGACTTAAGTGCAAAACGGGCAGCTTCCTTCACCGCGTCTTCACCAAGGGCATGGCGGGCAGATGCTAGATTGTTCTTCAGCGTAATTCCTGCGAGTTGACGGTACTGTACCCAAGCAACTGGGAGGACAATATCTGCCACCGGATTCGCCTCTGCTCCGAAAACAGCGGACAGTAGAATACAGAATGCTGGATTCGACTCGTACTGCTTGAGCTCAGCGTAAGCCGCCTTTGAATTCGAGACATCCACACCATTGTTATGAAGTAGCTGAATCACACTCACCAAATCACTCTTAGTTGGTGTATACATATTTCGTCCCTTTTCTATGAAAGCTGATACCACTTAAGTACAAGGAACTTTAACGCAAAAAAAAGACTGGAAGCATGGTAACGACAGAGATGAGATTGTGGTTTTGCAGCATACATAGCGAGCCCTGACATGGGAGTCATCAGAGCATCCGTACAAGGGCATGAAACATGCCTACCTTTTACCCACAGGTGCAAACTAGTTCACCCACAACATCTGAACGGCATTGCTTCACCCCACAACGAAACTCTTTTACCACTTACTGCGTGTCCTAAGCTCAGCACGGAGTGTACATCCATGTCCTGTGTTACACCACACCTACTTTTCTTACCGACAAGTTCAAACTCTACCATAAAACATGGGCTGAGCCCCGAGCACCTCCCGACACTGTCACAGGGCCCGATCGCACAATGCGAAGCAGCCGCAGGCACGCCTGCTACAGCAATGCACGCTCAGGCACCCGAGCGCGGCCCCTCGGGCGAGCTCTGCCCAACCCCTGCTTCGCAGGCCGCCCCTCACCGCCGACCCCCGTAGCGCCACATCGCTCCGCCCCCCCCCCATGCCGTAGGCGCCTGATGCCATCGGCACCCACCAGAGGCGGCTCGGCAATTCGCTGGCGTAGGGGTCTCTTGGCTTCCCCGCAGAGAGCGGGTGCCGGAACGCTGAGGGACCATGCCGAATGGGCTCGCTTCACTGCCGGCATTCGAAGGCCTCTAGGGATGAAGAAAAGTCGGCTTGAAATGAAGAGGCTTCTATTCTGAATCGCCCAAGCTAAAAACGAAGCAGGAACAACCCTGTCTTAATACGCGTCTTTGCGTCGGCCTTCTTTCGCAGCACCCCACTTGTGACTGCGCAAATGCGTAGTTTACATGAGATGTATGTAAAAACCGTGTGAAATGGATCCTTTCCTTCCTTCTTTTCACTGTCCACCAAGCGCCGCGCAAGTATATGAGGAACAGCGCCGATTCGTCGGCTAAAAGAAAATCATACGTATTCGCCCATCGGGTATCGAAGGGGCACCTAGGGAGCGCACCGTGAGCCCCCCGCAACTCCGCGCAGATGTAATGGTACCCGCATTGGCCGAAGAAAAGCAACCTTCCCCCCCCCACTGAAGTCATTGAAGCGCAAAGGGGTCCTTACAAGGTGGCTAATATCGTGACCGTTTGCAAAGAACTGCCCCCACACAAGAAACAAGCGGCTGGCCACGCGCCGTTTTCATCCCCCCCCCCCAAGCTAATGCCGACCACGCACATTTCGTTTACCCCGACTAATCAAATCACTTCCCCCTACACTTTTCAGTGGCCCTTTCAAGCCACTGCAACTGAAAAAACAGTCGCCCAAGCCTTCGAGAGCCGGCCGCTGTCGAAAAGCCCCTTATGCGCAAAGAACCCCGAGGCGCGGCCGGCCCTTTCCCTCCCCAAAGGCGCGCCAAAAAAGGGGAAGCCCCAACCCCATTGCTCATGACAACGGCCAGGCCAACCTTCCAAGACGGTCATTGTTGAGTTCGTCCTTTTCGGCTGCCGGGGAGAGGCTGATTTATCTCCCATGACTCTCAAAATCATCAATTTCGCCCCCATCTAAAGGCGGCGCGTGGCGTCCTCCAGCGCAGCCCAAACTTTTGAGAGACCCCTAGGCCTCGCAGATACCAACCTAGCCTTCCGGAAAAAAGAACCATTTTCACCGTGCAGCTGCGCTTCAAGGATGCCCCGCCGCAGGTTCGCATTCCAGCTGCCAGCGTTTGGCCCCCGCGATCGCCCCCCACCCCGCCGAAAAAAATATGGCGGCGCACCCCGTGCTTTCACATAAGATAACCCTAAACTTGGTTTGGTTGTTTCCCTTTTGGCCGCGCCAGAACCCGCCTCAGACAAAACCAAAGAGGCCAAAGGACCCCCAAAGCGGCACCGCCCCCGCGCCAATTGAGTTCCATGTGGCTTTGTCGGCTTCACAAGAAAACGAAAAAGTAGGGAACGGATGGGTCCTTTCCCTTTCCTAAAAGCCGCGGCGCCGCGCGGCCGGCCGACATACTAAAGCATTGAAAATAGCAAACGCGCCCCCGGGCCCTTGCCCGCCCGCGCGGCTGAGCTTGAGTTCCGGCGAAAGCAGAACCCGAAAGCCGAGCCCCGTGTGTGAAGGGTGTTCGGCGGCTTTTGACCTTTCCACAAAGGGAAAATCCTCACTCGACCGATTCTGAAATGGAGCCGAAAACGAAAGAAGCGCAGCGCACTTTGTGCGCACACACGAAAGCGGCGCAGAACAGCAGCAACATGCAAAGAAGATCGCCCGCAAATCAAACTGCGCAAGCAGTCGATGATACAGGGTGAAGATGAGCACAAAAGAGTGCTAGTGCATCATATGATGCAGGCTCGGCTGGTTGTTCGGGGATGGTGCTCGGGGCCGCCGGTGCTTGCGTCCCCCCCGGGGCCCCGTTAGCCACGCGCCCAAAGCGTAGCAAACAAGCCCCCACAAGAAAATAAGGCGGTCGACGAAACAGCCACCAGCACGGCGCATTAACAAGGACGAGCCTCAAAGAAAATAGCATCTTTCCGCATAAACCGCAAACCGACATATGACGCCGCCCGTGGTGTAGCAGCCCAGACGTCATTTTCAGCAGCCCAGACGTATATCATAAGGTGGCGCCGCTAAAGATGCTTTTTGAGGCTTGGTTAGCGTTTTGTAGCCGCTCGAAAAGGTCTTTACACATGCTGGAAAAGCGCAATATCTTTTAGAAAACCTGTGCTCACCCCTTGGCGGCGCTACGCTGCTTTGCCTGGGGCAGTTTTTCTTTCTCTAGCTAATGCCGTTTCAATATTTTTCCCTCATCGCTGCCTGGGTCGCGTGGATGCATGTGCTTTAAGGTTGGTTTTTCTAGGCCACACTAAGGGCTTCGCTTTGCTGCTTCTAGTCTGTTAAGGCAAGGTTAAGGTCGTTGGCGCCCCAGAAAGGCCTAGGCTGTCCTTTGTGAACGCGATGCCGGGGCGGTGCTGTGCGCAAGAAAGCGGCTTTTGTTTGGCATGCGAGACCCCATTACCAAGTTTTACAAAACCGCCAGAGATGCTTACGGCTACAAAATAGGGAAGGCCGCAGCGCTTATTAACCGGCGCGCGATGGGTATCGCCGTTTGGAACGGCCCGGGCGGGCGCGCCCGTTTCTATGCTTAACGCCTCCGCGTTAGGTAAGCGCCCCGGGGCTTAGCGCGCATATGTTTCTGTTATGGCGTGGGGTCCATACTTTGCTGGCCACTACTGCTCTTTATTTCGTCTGGCGGGCGTTTCGGGGCAGGGCGCCCCAGTTTCTTTACCGGGAAGATTTTGGTGGGGGCTCCGTCTGCGGGCATGCTGGGCTCGCTTTTTAACTCCACAAGAAACGCGGCCAGGCGGTTTACTTCTGCATTTCGAAAGTTGATAATTCCTGGCTAAAGTGGGGGTGCGGTTCTCTCCTATGGGGGCGGCGGTGATTCATGGCGCGCCATCGGCAAGCTTCGGCGCCGCTTGTCGTGCGCTTGGCTGCTCGTGCTAAAAAAGGGCCTTCGCGTGCACAACGTGAAAGGCCATTGGGGGTGTAATCTTGAAGGCGGCTCTTTTACGCACGGCGAAGCCCAGGTTCCCCCTTTTAAAATGGTCGTTCCCTTTTGGCGTGTGGGAAAACCTTTCGGCGCTTTGTGTGTGGGGGGCGCTGTTGGTGGTGTGGCTTGCGGTGGGCTCAGTTTGTTTGGTGCCAGCCCCTTGGCCACCAGGAGGGGTTGGGGGGCTAGGCTTGGGGTTCGGCGTGCTGCCCTGCGGAGCTTTGCGGTAGGGTCCTTGGCTCTGGGACGGGTGT